>NC_092242.1:52208519-52313519 GCF_036320965.1 Panulirus ornatus
AGTCCTTTCACTCTAGATCCATCGACCTGACAGCTTCACCCTAGCAGTCGTGTTTTGACAAACTGCTTCTGTCACCTTAGTTTCGTCACCCTAACTCCATCTCCCTAAACAGCAGTATCGGCGAATCTCTGGTAATTTGTATTCAGACAGTTTACAATGCACCTGGCTGGCCCAGGTTAACCCTGGCCACAATGGCAACATTTGTCTCACTAAAGGTAAGATATTGGCCCGTTTGGCCTCACTGGTCCAGAAGGACCCGAGATATCCTGGCTCAGTAGTGCATACCAGATGAGATATGTTAGACCAGGATCCTTGGTTCGAGTCCTGGAGCAGGTGAGGACGTAGGTGACTGTGTTGAGGGAGAGCAGTACACGGCAAATCTCAGAGTCGAGCTGGAGACCTAGGGAGCAATAAAGTGATATTCGAAGCCGACAACTCCTGAGGACAAAAGAGCTGAACTGAGGGAAAATATCCGGGGACAGATTTAAAGGTCGACAAACAAGCCTAGCCATCACAAAACTGAAGATGAAGTAAAAGATGACAGGACAAACGCTGACAGATCAACACCGAAGCTGAGAGGACGGAGTGTAGATTTTGACGAAACCAGGAAGAAAGGATCGAGTGACAGTTTCTGGAAGTGTACATGATCATGTTGGTAGCGTTTTGGTCTAAACTCCAACTGTAATTACTTACGGATTCGCCAGGTAGGTGATGAGGGCTCATCTGCACCGGTGATTGCACTGCCTTTTCTTTTGTTGTTGTCCGCTCCAGTGGCTCTAACTTCAGGCACCATCGATCGGAGCGAGGAATTCTTTTCCAGACATTCCGAACTGGAATTCGGATTCTAAGTCACAGTGTGTGCCCCTGGCAACGCCAGACTTGCAGGGAGAGGAATTTGTAGGAAGAGGGAGGAGGTGTGGATGATTCAGGGGGATAGGAAGATGAGAGGGTATCAGTACCACTGCTGAACGGCACTACACTGGTGAGGGTGAGGGTGAGGCTGTCTTCTACAGTGCCTCTGCTCAGTGACACTACACGGGTGAGGGAGAGGGTGAGGCTCTTAGCAGTACTATAGAAGCATATAACCCTCGTCTCCCACTGACCATCTGTTATGGTGACCACATGTCTCACTTGACCCTCCATATCGTTGATCGTCTATAATCGACCGCTGGTAAGGTCCATACCTTGTGATTAACGGTCATTGTGATTAAAGGCCACTGTATACTACACCCTGATAGCTCCACTCTCATTGTGGCTACAAGGTACCGGAATTTACAGCTCAGGTGGAGGACTGGTCAATATCCTGATGTCTTCGTGTAGTTGATCATCATGCTCAGTGAATGTCCACAGTGTTGATGCATATGTTGTGCGGTTGGTGTAGCCGAGAGCCATTGCTCTGGAGGACCTTATGGGTCTCCCTCTCCATCAGCAACAATAGCTTCCATAGTATATGACAAGTTCCTCCCTCCGCTCACTTCCTCATGGAACTGGTTAATACTGTAAGGCTCTTGCCCCGTGACCATAGCCCGCTATACTAGAGTCGTTCATAATGGCTTCTCATCTAAAACACTTAAACCCTACAGTGGAGTTCCCCAGAGAGCAGTTCTTTCTCCATCTTTCTTCAATCTCTTCCCTCACGATCCCTCACGGTCTCCTATTGCATCAGGCAAACTTCAAAATGAACGTCCTTTCGCATACAGACGACCTCAAATCACATTACAATACCCTGACACTGCAGATGTGCAGCACTACATCAGAACGATGGATTCCCCTTAAAAAAAAGAACGTCAGCACCTCGACAGAAGCCCTCAGTTTTTCTTGAACCCCAGACAGACACGAATCCAGCTCACACCCACCAGTCACATTGAATGGGCAGTCTTTCTCACTGAGCTAACCATTCTACGCATCACATACGACATACACTAAGACACATGAAATTCACTCCTCACACCAGTAAAATCAACACAGAGGCAACACACAAACTAAATGCCCTTAGAATACTGTGACCAGATTTAGTCAAGGAAATGAATCCCTCAACATCCTTCACAAACAATTCATTCGCTTCACTCTGAACTACGCCTCACCTGCCTGGTTTTGCACCCTGTACCAGCCCACATTACCTCCTTACCCTCAGAAATCATAACACTCGAGCAAGAGGGACGTAGTTCCTTATGATGGAACAGTCTCTCTCTCTCTCTCTCTCTCTCTCTCTCTCTCTCTCTCTCTCTCTCTCTCTCTCTCTCTCTCTCTCTCTCTCTCCCTCCCTCCTTCCTTCCTCGGGATCATACGACAAGCATTTTCCATTATGCTGGGTCAGCGCGTACCATTCACTGCAGTTAAGTTTGAGTCAAAAGTGTTGTGAGTAACGTGATGTCGAGTGTTACGGGCGAGATGGACAAATGGACAGTTTGTGCACTGAATGCCAGCAGCTCACGAGTGGGTGAAGGAGAAAGAAAAGACGGCGACCTGGGCCAGCGGAGTGAAACTTGACATTGTGATAGTGGTTCATTGTGCTACCACTACTGACTGTCCCCAGTAGCCAGAAGGTACTAGTCCCCACAGACAAGCGGTAGTACCTCCCTGGTCAATGGTGACCTGCCACCTACTGCAGAGAGAGAGAGAGAGAGAGAGAGAGAGAGAGAGAGAGAGAGAGAGAGAGAGAGAGAGATGGTTGAAAATTATGTGCACTGGATGACGGCGAATAAATTCAAGGAAATCCTTATGAAAATGAGGATGAGTAAATTTGAGTGAATGAGAAAGTGTCACGACCGAAGCAAAATTGAAAGTTTGATATAATGAGAGGAGGGAGAGAGAGACATACATGGGGTGTGAGAGGTTGGTAAGAAAACAATAGAGACGAATGAAGGAAGCAGAAAATACGGGAAGGAGAACAGCGAAAGAATCAAAGTAGAACAAAGTGAAGGAATTAGGAGACGAAAATCTGGGGGAAACTGAGACAAATTGTCAGAAACTGAGGGAAGAAAGTGTTGGTGGCGAGTGAGGGAGGGAGGAGGGAAGGTGTGGCCCAGTAATGCATAACGCCACTTTGACAGGAGATCTATTGGCTCCTGGCCGGGTAATGGAGCAATAAGTCCTTGCTGAGGTGCGCACAGGGACAGATCAAGGCGGGTCTTGAGGACGGGGTCCCGGGAGGAGGCGGGGGATGGTCCGATGGAAGGGGAGGTCAGGGGCAGGCCCCGGGAGGGAGGGAGGGAGGGGGCGGGGGATGGTCTGATGGAAGGGGAGGTCAGGGGCAGGCCCTGGGAGGGAGGGGGCGGGGGATGGTCTGATGGAAGGGGAGGTCAGGGGCAGGCCTCGTTAGATGGGAGGGGGGGATGGTCTGATGGACGGGAGGTATCAACAGGTCTGGGGATAGGGAGGGCGTCGGACGATGGTCTGACGGAGGGAGCACATGGGGAGGACACATAACGGGACCCCTCACGGTTCCTAATGAGGTCATATGTTATAGACACGTAAGCATAGTGATAGTGACACGACGATAACAAAGTAGTTGGCATCTCCCCACTCACCTCTCCTTCCGGCTCAACTGCCGACAAGAAAATGAGAAAATGAAAACCACGAGGTGTGGGGAGCCCATATGGCTGTGGAAATTTTATAGGAAAGTGTGAACTTGATTGAGTTTCTTACGAATATAGCAACATTGACTCTGCGGTTGGATTGTGCAAGAGAAAGACGTGGTTAGTCGTAAAACTGGACTTGTACTGATAATAGATATCAGTGATATATTTGTTTTGCTTTGATGTGAAGTTATTTATTACCGTTGCATTAACCAAGCACTGTTGACCCTGTTCAGGGTCATTACTGATCATCACCACAAGGTCGTTTTCCTTTTTCAATTGCCAGTATAGGTTTACTAAGCTTTCTGTGAGGCATGAATTTATGTCTGTCTTCGTTGATTCCATCCACCGCGTCTCTTTCCACTCGACCAGTTTGTCTCGATCCCTCGTAAATCTTCAGGTAGTCTTTCTTGGAGTTGGATACTTTTCTTGTTTTCGTGTCATTGGGAAAGTTCGAGCTTCTGCAGGTGAGTCCTTTTACTCTGTCTTCGCATCTTCCCCAAGTTCCAGTCCGCTGTATAAACACAGATTCGGTATTCTATACCGTCAGTTTTAATTCCGTTCAGTAATCTTTCATATGGTAAATTTCATCAAAGCCTTCACGAAAGTCCAGGTATATAACATTAGAGGGAATTCTTTGGGTTCCAATTGACACAGCAGATACACACACACACAGGTACGGGGTACAGTCTTCACTGTACCATAACCTGACCGTTGCTTTAACATTTGCAACAATCATTACCCTGTATTTACCTCCTTCACTGGATTCCGGAAGTTCACAGAACATGTGTCAGTATTAAATGAACTTGCTTGTGCGTCATCAATTACAGATACAGTCTGAACTACAGCAGTTGTTACGAAAGACAGTATCAGAATCATTGCAAAATGCATTTTATGAATTACTGTTGTTTATAATACAACAGTTGAGGAAAAGTGTCCTTTTGGCAATGCATATAAAGATAAAAGTCTGTAATACAGGTCAGATACGAGATGAAATTCACTATACATACCTTTGGAGAATATAGATTTATAGTCCCAGGAAAAGTACTTGGATGTTCATTGAATCAAATTGGATAATATTTGATATAATATACTGTACGAAAACAAGTGGAACTGCAACGAGATGTAATGAAACTCACCGAAACGATGCTTACTTCTGGAATATCTTTTTAGAATCCTGTTCTACTTGGGGATGTTTTGTTACCGTACAAACATGCGAAGTTAACACATTCCTCTCCCAGGTAATATAATCTGACTCCTGTAAATCAACGACATTATTGATGACAGAGACGCGAGTTTACATTTGGACCTGTTTAGCTCTGACGTGTATGGATGGCAGGAAATTTAGTTAAGTTATCTCTCTCTCTAACACCGAAATCAACGTTGCCTGGTTACTTCATCACTTACGAGAGAAGGAACTTCAAGCACACTCCGAGGAACTGAAGATCGATTGCGTAAGTAATGGCCAATAAGACAGACAGGCCGTCCAGTAGACAACCAGACGAAGGAAACCATTGGACGGGAAGGTTAAGCGACAACCAGATGTGCAGGCAGCCGGTCAGCTGTGCTGGCAGCTACATCAACAATGCTGGACGGCAGCTATATAAACATTTGCGATCCTGGAGGCATCAAGCATCATGATCCGATGCCCGACAGAGTCAGATTAAGGTCACTGCTATACACACATGTGTATATGTCACTGCACATATAGCTCATATCTGTAAGGACCCTTGCAAGCGCAAAATTTTTTCAATGAGTTTCACATATAGACCCTCAGGGCTACTCGATAAATGAGTACTTGATATATATATATATATATATATATATATATATATATATATATATATATATATATATATATATATATTTTTTTTTTTTTTTTTTTTTTTTTTTTTTTCTTTGTCGCTGTCTCCCGCGTTTGCGAGGTAGCGCAAGGAAACAGACGAAAGAAATAGCCCAACCCACCCCCATACACATGTATATACATACGTCCACACACGCAAATATACATACCTACACAGCTTTCCATGGTTTACCCCAGACGCTTCACATGCCCTGATTCAATCCACTGACAGCACGACAACCCCGGTATACCACATCGATCCAATTCACTCTATTCCTTGCCCTCCTTTCACCCTCCTGCATGTTCAAGCCCCGATCACACAAAATCTTTTTCACTCCATCTTTCCACCTCCAATTTGGTCTCCCACTTCTCCTCGTTCCCTCCACCTCCGACACATATATCCTCTTGGTCAATCTTTCCTCACTCATTCTCTCCATGTGCCCGAACAATTTCAAAACACCCTCTTCTGCTCTCTCAACCACGCTCTTTTTATTTCCACACATCTCTCTTACCCTTACGTTACTTACTCGATCAAACCACCTCACACCACACATTGTCCTCAAACATCTCATTTCCAGCACATCCATCCTCCTGCGCACAACTCTATCCATAGCCCACGCCTCGCAACCATACAACATTGTTGGAACCACTATTCCTTCAAACATACCCATTTTTGCTTTCCGAGATAATGTTCTCGACTTCCACACATACTTCAAGGCTCCCAGGATTTTCGCCCCCTCCCCCACCCTATGATCCACTTCCGCTTCCATGGTTCCATCCGCTGCCAGATCCACTCCCAGATATCTAAAACACTTTACTTCCTCCAGTTTTTCTCCACTCAAACTTACCTCCCAATTGACTTGACCCTCAATCCTACTGTACCTAATTACCTTGCTCTTATTCACATTTACTCTTAACTTTCTTCTTTCACACACTTTACCAAACTCAGTCACCAGCTTCTGCAGTTTCTCACATGAATCAGCCACCAGCGCTGTATCATCAGCGAACAACAACTGACTCACTTCCCAAGCTCTCTCATCCACAACAGACTTCATACTTGCCCCTCTTTCCAAAACTCTTGCATTTACCTCCCTAACAACCCCATTCATAAACAAATTAAACAACCATGGAGACATCACACACCCCTGCCGCAAACCTACATTCACTGAGAACCAATCACTTTCCTCTCTTCCTACACGTACACATGCCTTACATCCTCGATAAAAACTTTTCACTGCTTCTAACAACTTGCCTCCCACACCATATATTCTTAATACCTTCCACAGAGCATCTCTATCAACTCTATCATATGCCTTCTCCAGATCCATAAATGCCACATACAAATCCATTTGCTTTTCTAAGTATTTCTCACATACATTCTTCAAAGCAAACACCTGATCCACACATCCTCTACCACTTCTGAAACCACACTGCTCTTCCCCAATCTGATGCTCTGTACATGCCTTCACCCTCTCAATCAATACCCTCCCATATAATTTCCAGGAATACTCAACAAACTTATACCTCTGTAATATGAGCACTCACTCTTATCCCCTTTGCCTTTGTACAATGGCACTATGCACGCATTCCGCCAATCCTCAGGCACCTCACCATGAGTCATACATACATTAAATAACCTTACCAACCAGTCAATAATATAGTCACCCCTTTTTTTAAGAAATTCCACTGCAATACCATGCAAACCTGCTGCCTTGCCGGCTTTCATCTTCCGCAAAGCTTTTACTACCTCTTCTCTGTTTACCAAATCATTTTCCCTAACCCTCTCACTTTGCACACCACCTCGACCAAAACACCCTACATCTGCCACTCTATCATCAAACACATTCAACAAACCTTCAAAATACTCACTCCATCTCCTTCTCACATCACCACTACTTGTTATCACCTCCCCATTTGCGCCCTTCACTGAAGTTCCCATTTGCTCCCTTGTCTTACGCACTTTATTTACCTCCTTCCAAAACATCTTTTTATTCTCCCAAAAATTTAATGATACTCTCTCACCCCAACTCTCATTTGCCCTCTTTTTCACCTCTTGCACCTTTCTCTTGACCTCCTGTCTCTTTCTTTTATACATCTCCCATTCAATTGCATTTTTTCCCTGCAAAAATCTTCTATATATATATATATATATATATATATATATATATATATATATATATATATATATATTTTTTTTTTTTTTTTTATACTTTGTCGCTGTCTCCCGCGTTTGCGAGGTAGCGCAAGGAAACAGACGAAAGAAATGGCCCAACCCCCCCCCCCCCATACACATGTACATACACACGTCCACACACGCAAATATACATACCTACACAGCTTTCCATGGTTTACCCCAGACGCTTCACATGCCTTGATTCACTCCACTGACAGCACGTCAACCCCTGTATACCACATCGCTCCAATTCACTCTATTCCTTGCCCTCCTTTCACCCTTCTGCATGTTCAGGCCCCGATCACACAAAATCTTTTTCACTCCATCTTTCCACCTCCAATTTGGTCTCCCTCTTCTCCTCGTTCCCTCCACCTCCGACACATATATCCTCTTGGTCAATCTTTCCTCAATCATTCTCTCCATGTGCCCAAACCATTTCAAAACACCCTCTTCTGCTCTCTCAACCACGCTCTTTTTATTTCCACACATCTCTCTTACCCTTACGTTACTAACTCGATCAAACCACCTCACACCACACATTGTCCTCAAACATCTCATTTTCAGCACATCCATCCTCCTGCGCACAACTCTATCCATAGCCCACGCCTCGCAACCATACAACATTGTTGGAACCACTATTCCTTCAAACATACCCATTTTTGCTTTCCGAGATAATGTTCTCGACTTCCACACATTTTTCAAGGCTCCCAAAATTTTCGCCCCCTCCCCCACCCTATGATCCACTTCCGCTTCCATGGTTCCATCCGCTGACAGATCCACTCCCAGATATCTAAAACACTTCACTTCCTCCAGTTTTTCTCCATTCAAACTCACCTCCCAATTGACTTGACCCTCAACCCTACTGTACCTAATAACCTTGCTCTTATTCACATTTACTCTTAACTTTCTTCTTCCACACACTTTACCAAACTCAGTCACCAGCTTCTGCAGTTTCTCACATGAATCAGCCACCAGCGCTGTATCATCAGCGAACAACAACTGACTCACTTCCCAAGCTCTCTCATCCCCAACAGACTTCATACTTGCCCCTCTTTCCAGGACTCTTGCATTTACCTCCCTAACAACCCCATCCATAAACAAATTAAACAACCATGGAGACATCACACACCCCTGCCGCAAACCTACATTCACTGAGAACCAATCACTTTCCTCTCTTCCTACACGTACACATATATATATATATATATATATATATATATATATATATATGTGAGAAATACTTAGAAAAGCAAATGGATTTGTATGTAGCATTTATCGATCTGGAGAAGGCATATGATAGAGTTGATAGAGATGCTCTGTGGAAGGTATTAAGAATATATGGTGTGGGAGGAAAGTTGTTAGAAGCAGTGAAAAGTTTTTATCGAGGATGTAAGGCATGTGTAGGAAAAGAGGAAAGTGAGTGGTTCTCAGTGAATGTAGGTTTGCGGCAGGGGTGTGTGATGTCTCCATGGTTGTTTAATTTGTTTATGGATGGGGTTGTTAGGGAGGTAAATGCAAGAGTTTTGGAAAGAGGGGCAAGTATGAAGTCTGTTGGGGATGAGAGAGCTTGGGAAGTGAGTCAGTTGTTGTTCGCTGATGATACAGCGCTGGTGGCTGATTCATGTGAGAAACTGCAGAAGCTGGTGGCTGAGTTTGGTAAAGTGTGTGGAAGAAGAAAGTTAAGAGTAAATGTGAATAAGAGCAAGGTTATTAGGTACAGTAGGGTTGAGGGTCAAGTCAATTGGGAGGTGAGTTTGAATGGAGAAAAACTGGAGGAAGTGAAGTGTTTTAGATATCTGGGAGTGGATCTGGCAGCGGATGGAACCATGGAAGCGGAAGTGGATCATAGGGTGGGGGAGGGGGCGAAAATTCTGGGGGCCTTGAAGAATGTGTGTAAGTCGAGAACATTATCTCGGAAAGCAAAAATGGGTATGTTTGAAGGAATAGTGGTTCCAACAATGTTGTATGGTTGCGAGGCGTGGGCTATGGATAGAGTTGTGCGCAGGAGGATGGATGTGCTGGAAATGACGAGATGTTTGAGGACAATGTGTGGTGTGAGGTGGTTTGATCGAGTGAGTAACGTAAGGGTAAGAGAGATGTGTGGAAATAAAAAGAGCGTGGTTGAGAGAGCAGAAGAGGGTGTTTTGAAGTGGTTTGGGCACATGGAGAGAATGAGTGAGGAAAGATTGACCAAGAGGATATATGTGTCGGAGGTGGAGGGAACGAGGAGAAGAGGGAGACCAAATTGGAGGTGGAAAGATGGAGTGAAAAAGATTTTGTGTGATCGGGGCCTGAACATGCAGGAGGGTGAAAGAAGGGCAAGGAATAGAGTGAATTGGAGCGATGTGGTATACCGGGGTTGACGTGCTGTCAGTGGATTGAATCAAGGCATGTGAAGCGTCGGGGGTAAACCATGGAAAGCTGTGTAGGTATGTATATTTGCGTGTGTGGACGTATGTATATACATGTGTATGGGGGGGGTTGGGCCATTTCTTTCGTCTGTTTCGTTGCGCTACCTCGCAAACGCGGGAGACAGCGACAAAGTATAATAAATAAAAAAAAAAAAAAATATATATATATATATATATATATATATATATACACATACCTAATGATTACCTATACCTTGGAGAGGAATGGTTTTATATCTTTCTGGTCAGCACCAAGTAAGATTTAAAGATCTGATAGGCATAGTTGTATTATGATAATCTTGAAAGCATATACTAGTAATGGAAGTTTCTGAACTGACACGTGAATCCTATGTCAACCTCTCATTTATTATTTTTTACAGTCCTATTGTATGATAAGGCAGTTCTGATAAATTGGTAGGATGGATATAGATAATATCAAAGTGTCTGCTTGCTAGATAATGAAAACCGTGTCATTTTCCCAATTATCATTATTAATTGTTAGTAGGAAGAGTGTAATGGCGTTGGGTACATCCGATAAGTTATTTCAAAGTTCATCTCCAAGGCGAAGTAATGTAAAGAGTTCCTTGTAATCTCATTGACTAATGCCAAGCTCGATAGCTGTATGAATCACTCGGGACGACTCCCAGCTAATGTGTGAGCAATCCCGTAGTGACCACCACCACCACACAGCCTCACTCCCACCACACTCACACCTAACATTAGCCTTATTTTTACTGACGTCTTACATTATGCTATACTCCCTACGTACTGCATCCCAGCACATGTTCATCAATATGGGACACCAATAAAGTTTCCGTAATGTATAAGCCATCCATGAGAGATGTATTACCACGCATGAATACTCGTTTATGCAGGGTGCAGTCATGCATACTGTAGGGGTTTTCACCTTAGGAAATTATCATTTTGGGTGTTATATGATCATATATGTATGTGTATATGTGTATATGTGTGTATATATGTGTATATGTGTATATATATATATATATGTATATATGTATGTATGTGTATATGTATGGGAGCGGGGGGCTGGAAATCCTCCCCTCTCATTATTTTTTTTTTTTTAATTTTCCAAAAGAAGGAACAGAGAAGGGGGCCAGGTGAGGATATTCCCTTAAGGCCCAGTCCTCTGTTCTTAACGCAACTCGCTAATGCGGGAAATGGCGAATAGTATGAAAATATATATATATATATATATATATATATATATATATATATATATATATATATATATATATATATATATATAATTATTTTTTTTTATTATACTTTGTCGCTGTCTCCCGCGTTTGCGAGGTAGCGCAAGGAAACAGACGAAAGAAATGGCCCAACCCCCCCCCCCATACACATGTATATACATACGTCCACACACGCAAACATACACACCTACACAGCTTTCCATGGTTTACCCCAGACGCTTCACATGCCTTGATTCAATCCACTGACAGCACGTCAACCCCGGTATACCACATCGCTCCAATTCACTCTATTCCCCGCCCTCCTTTCACCCTCCTGCATGTTCAGGCCCCGATCACACAAAATCTTTTTCACTCCATCTTTCCACCTCCAATTTGGTCTCCCTCTTCTCCTCGTTCCCTCCACCTCCGACACATATATCCTCTTGGTCAATCTTTCCTCACTCATTCTCTCCATGTGCCCAAACCACTTCAAAACACCCTCTTCTGCTCTCTCAACCACGCTCTTTATATTTCCACACATCTCTCTTACCCTTACGTTACTCACTCGATCAAACCACCTCACACCACACATTGTCCTCAAACATCTCATTTCCAGCACATCCATCCTCCTGCGCACAACTCTATCCATAGCCCACGCCTCGCAATCATACAACATTGTTGGAACCACTATTCCTTCAAACACACCCATTTTTGCTTTCCGAGATAATGTTCTCGACTTCCACACATTCTTCAAGGCCCACAGAATTTTCGCCCCCTCCCCCACCCTATGATCCACTTCCGCTTCCATGGTTCCATCCGCTGCCAGATCCACTCCCAGATATCTAAAACACTTCACTTCCTCCAGTTTTTCTCCATTCAAACTCACCTCCCAATTGACTTGACCCTCAACCCTACTGTACCTAATAACCTTGCTCTTATTCACATTTACTCTTAACTTTCTTCTTCCACACACTTTACCAAACTCAGTCACCAGCTTCTGCAGTTTCTCACATGAATCAGCCACCAGCGCTGTATCATCAGCGAACAACAACTGACTCACTTCCCAAGCTCTCTCATCCCCAACAGACTTCATACTTGCCCCTCTTTCCAAAACTCTTGCATTTACCTCCCTAACAACCCCATCCATAAACAAATTAAACAACCATGGAGACATCACACACCCCTGCCGCAAACCTACATTCACTGAGAACCAATCACTTTCCTCTCTTCCAATTTGGTCTCCCGCTTCTCGTTGTTCCCTCCACCTATGACACACACACACATACACACACACACACACACACACTCATATATATATATATATATATATATATATATATATATATATATATATATATATATATATATATATATATATATATCTTTTATCGAGGATATATATATATATATATATATATATATATATATATATATATATATATATATATATATATATATATATATATATGTATATATATATATATATATATATATATATATATATATATATATATATATATATATATATATGAGTGTGTGTGTGTGTGTGTGTGTGTGTGTGTGTGTGTATGTGTGTCATAGGTGGAGGGAACAAGGAGAAGCGGGAGACCAAATTGGAGGTGGAAGGATCGAGCGAAAAAGATTTTGAGCAATCAGGGCCTGAATATGCAGAAGTGTGGGAGGCGTGCAACGGATTTAGTGAATTGGAACGATGTGGTGTACCGGGGTCGACGTGATGTCAATGGACATGTGAAACGTCTGGGGTAAACCATGGAAAAGCCTGTGGGGCCTGGATGTGGATAGGGAGTTATAGTTTCGGTGCATTACACATGACAGCTAAAGTCTGAGTGTGAACTAATGTGGCCTTTTTTTGTCTGTTTTCCTGGTGGTCAGGGGGTAGCAATGCTGTTTCCTGTGGCGTGGGGTGGCGCCGAGAGTGGATGAAGGCAACCACGTGTGAATATGTTCATGTGTATATATGTATATGGCTGTGTATGCGTATGTATATGTATGTATATGTGTCTATGTTGATACTTATATGTATGTACATATAAGTATTGTGTTTATGAGTGGATGTGTCTTTCTTCGTCTGTTTTCTCACGCAGGTAACGGCGATCATGTATAATAGATATGAATAAATGAATAAGTAATGAATATATATATATATATATATATATATATATATATATATATATATATATATATATATATATATATATATATATATGTGTGTATGTATGTATTTAGCCTTTCAAATACTTACATCATCGTGTTTTCTTCCACTCCACGTTTCTTCGATAACTCACATATAAAAGAATTTGTCGTGGAATTATCAATAACACACGGGAAAATCCCTCCTCTTTCATTGATAACAAATACTCTCTGCAAAAGTGTCTGACCAGCTAAAGAAAAAAATCCCGTCCAGAGAAAACGATGCGTTTTATTATTCATTGCTCGTCTCAGTGTTGACTCAGGTGGGCAGGTTTCCTGCTTGGTCTAGTGAAGAGAGGATTTGTGTGGAGGTCCGTCCTCTTGTGTCGTAATGTCTCGTCTCCAGGATCCGTCGGGTCTTGACCCGCGCCTCACCCCTCTGGTGACCCGTGCCATCTTGACCCGTGCCTCACCCCTCTGGTGACCCGTGCCATCTCTCGTGTCCTCTCTCATTGTTGATGGCTGCTCAGGTGGTCTCTCGTATCGCTGGTGGCCTCTCATCTCTTGACAGCTTCTCTATTCTCTAGGGGTCTTCGTGCGCCTCCAGTGGCCTCTCTTGCCTCTCACTTAGTGTCTTGTGTCTCTGGTGGCCTCCCTCACCTCAGTCAGCCTCGCTCATCTCTGGCAGCCTCTCGCCAGTCTTGAGTTACATCACCTACTTGCTTAAATCTGATCAGCAGACGTTCAGATGAGATTTACTGAGTATTTACCTTCATTAACAAACGTACTCTGGAGCAAAATTCAATATTGTATATATGTATATATTAATGTATGTATTGTATATACTGTATACTGTATACATTTTATATATTAATGTTACTACTTGTAATGCACTAAGAAATATAATTAGATTTTCCCAGAGTATATTGAATGCTTTTATTGTAATTGTATATATCATTGACATTATCAGACTTACACTTAACTGTGAAATGTATTGTCTACTGAGTGCGACCTTTGATACGGTATGACTGAACCTGGATATTGTGAGGTACTGAGGTATGGTAAGTACTCACGAACAAGTAAGTATGTCTATTACCTCCATCATTCTTGCCACTGGAGTACAATGTAAGGGTCAGAGAGCGATGGAATCTGGTTGGTTTATCTATATATACTACAGTGAACACTGTGTAGAGTTTCATATTGGGTAATCCACTGTGTTGTGAGGAGAGGCAGAAGGTTGGTGTCCACAGCAGTTGCTCCTGAACTCAACCTAACCTCTCACCTAACATCCTTAACAAACACATCTGTGTCAACATTTGAAGCATTTGAAATCAGACACCCCAGCTTCTTTCACTCACATAAGAACCTTTTTACAGATACCACTACCTTGGTTTGACATGAGTCAAAATTCAGGTGATCAGAGAATTGAACGTTACGATTTCTATGAATTCGTCATCAGTCTGGGGAGTGTGTTGATCGAAGTAGAATCATTAGCTATGCTGTTGTGCAGCGAGAGAGAGAGAGAGAGAGAGAGAGAGAGAGAGAGAGAATAATTCGGCAATTGTTTTTGTCTATCAAGAGAACGTGACATCTCACCATCACTACGCAAGCCCCTCCTTCCCTCTCTTTGCCCTCAGGGAGTTCGACCAAACAAAACTGAACCAGAAAGTATTTCAGAGGTGAAAACTACTTCCTAAGAGGAAATGGGCGTAAAATCCGAGAGGATTCTTGGCCATCACCAGACCTGACGAGATGGAGGAGCAAGAATTTGCATCTGAAACGCCTGTGAGTGTTGTTCCCGGCGGCTGGCCACTGTAGGGGGAGGGTTGTGCCCCATATTTATCCTGAATAACACAGCGACCGTCCGCTACACACACACACACTTGGCCAAGACTTTACAGGGGCGCCACCTTCCTGTAGGCGGAAGTATACAAATGTAACAAAACTGAGGATATTAGTTAACTATACTTAGACAAGCTAGTAACCTGAAATATATTTGGATGAGTTATCCACATACAACATTATGGGCAGTATAGGAAACAACTGGGCCTTGTAAGTAACTGAGGCAACAACAAGGGTTGTAAGTTACCGATGCAAGAACTGGTAGTTTCCAGCTGTTTAGATAACGGCTTGGGTCTGTAAGTTACTGAGGCAACAGCTGGGGGTTGCAAGTTTCTGTGACAACAACTGGGTGTTGCAAGTCACTCAGGCAACAGCTGGGATTTGCAAGTTACTGGGACAACAACTGGTGGTTGCAAGTTACTGAAACAACAGCTGGAGGTTACAAGTTACTTGGGCGACATTTTTGGGTTTGCAAGTTACTGGGATAACAGCTGGGAGTCGTAAGTTATTGAGGAAACAGCTGGCCTTGTAAGTCAACGGGGGATTCTTCGTGTTGCTGAGTGATAACTTAGGAGGCCAAGTGTATGATTTTAGTCAGCGCTGGGAAGGTCAGGTCAGCTTCATGAGGACAGACGATGGAAGATTAAGCAACAAACTCTGTTACCACAAAGGATGAGGCTCCATGAAGATGCGTGATGAGGCAGTAACTTAGTACACACACTCTGGCCTGAGTCTGGCACTTACCATCACTGGTGGTTTATGTCTCACGCTACTTAGCCCCTGTCCGGGATACGTCAAGCCCCTGCTTAGCTGTGGTGCAACCAACAAGAAACGATGCAAGTGAGAAAGGAATCATCGCAGGATTTGCCTTCGCGATCCCCTGGTAGTTGGTGAATTTAGATTAGTTCTCCTGAGGAGCGTCTGATGGCGTATCGTAGGATACAGTCATAACGAGTTTTAAATGGACAGTAATGTGGTGGGCAGGATTTAAACCACGGCATAATATTTATAAGCAAGAAGTGAAGGTCACACAGGTTCTAGAAGTGGATGTAGGTTCACCAAAATTTTACATTACCAATGATTTCTTCGGAGATATAATTGCAGGTCTTTTCGAACTAATTCATCCACTCTTTGTGTAATATTTACGTTTCAGTAATTTAGATTCATATATGTATGTAATGATCGAAAACGGTATCAGGCTGGTCCTATAGCATCATGGTGGCAGACTACACTCACAACCCCAGGACTCAGGAAGCTGGTCCTATGGCATCATGGTGGCAGACTACACTCACAACCCCAGGACTCAGGAGGCTGGTCCTATAGCATCATAGTGGCAGACTACACTCACAACCCCAGGACTCAGGAGGCTGGTCCTATGGCATCATGGTGGCAGACTACACTCACAACCCCAGGACTCAGGCTGGTGGTGGTGCTGGACACAACACTGGTGATGACACAGTTTTCTCAGCTTCCAGAAGCCCCGTTGGTCCAAGCCATCCTGTGTTAGAGACGTTTTCTCGTAGCCTAAACGTAAATTTCTATGAGAAATTATGTATTTATCTGTTGATATCAACAGATGTTTGTATCATGCTACCGTAACGTTGCTATTTTCTATTTGTGACCTCTTCGTGGCGTTGTCTAATTATGGATAAACAAACAGTAAAATCAACATAATTCTTTATATTTTTTCCCCTCGAAGTAAAGACGGTCGTTTATGATAATTTTTTTCAATAACACCGCAGGGTTAGAATGTTCCACGATAACGTTTACATTAAGATTAAAATCCCACGCCAGTTTTTCGTAATCATCTTAATGTTTCCCAGGTACCGACCTGCTTCAATTGATTCCCGTAATCACCGTTATGTAATCTCATTTTAAAACCTCAAAGGCAATATGTGCTTTTCGTTAAACGTACTACTTAAGAGATTACGTAGATTACTTTCATTAACAACTTGTACAAGAAAATATTTGCCGGGGTGTTCACTGGCGGGGTCCCGGGTTTCCGGCCCCCTGTACGGGAGGGTCCGGACGCCTGAGGACCTCCTCCCTCCCTGCCTGGGGGGGCCAGGATCGGCCCTGGGGTCCTAATGATTCACTCCTGCGACAGGCCATCCGGGTCTCAGAAATCGGGTGCCTGAAAATTTCGTTTTCGTTGGTCGTGCAGGATCTCGAGATTGGAGCCAGGATCCTCAAGGTTCCATCTGGTGGATCCTTTGGCGCTCCCAACACTGGGTCGGTGTCTTATACATTCCGTGTCTCAGGCCCCGCCATCACGCCCCGCCACATTTCATCCTACAGTGGACAACATATTTCCATTTCCTTTTATTACGATTCTGGAATTTTGGAAGGGAGTTTTCCGAGGTCACACTTAACACAGAGTGGAAAATGTGACCTGGCGAAAGTTTAGCTGCTTAACAACATACTTCTGTTAACCATGTGGCCCAACTTGTCATGTGCCTACCTGCTTATCTTTATCTTGAGGCAGATGACTCCAGCGCTGGCCTAATACAAGATAATGGGCGGAGGTAGTTAGCCGCGCCTCTGTGTGTGTGTGTCCGTGTGTGGGAGGTGTCTGAGGCAGGACTGTAGACGGACCTGCCTCATGACGTACTGGTATCAGGAGTGTTACCTGCCACAGTGATGGTCATGTGTCGTCTGTAGCCACAGTCTATGTTGTAATGAGTCATAAGTGAGTGCTACAATGTACCCCTGAACCTTACACAAATGCTAACCTCGGCATATCGGTCATTACTGTATACCTGAACCGATCTAAACTCTTAGAGAAGGTTGCTTAAAGTGAGTCAGTAAAACGTTCTGCAAAGTCATAATGGTTTCTATCCTCGTCTGAGCGCTACGGCTTAAAGAATTCTTCTTCACTTTATATAAATTACGTTAGTAATAGCAAGGCCTGAGTACGCTTAAGTTGGACATACCAGTTACTCAGAGTCCTTCAGTAACTTGAAGTTGCTTCTTGTTACGTTGGACCACAATGTTCACACTAGGACAAACTTCTTGAGGATTTACATAGTCGGAACACGTACTGTTGCCTCAACTGATTCAAGCATTGACTTGCCACTTGCTTCATTTGTTCTCTCGGTCTACAGAGTGACACAACAGTGTACCAGTATCATGATATGTATCATAATGTGGACCGGCTACAGCACCACACTGCAAGGTTCAGTTCATTAATCCTTTGAAACTCATTAATCAATGTAGCGTTGGTAAACACGAATTTATCAAGCAGCACCAGCGAGTGTGGATCCCACGTAAACACAGGAGACCGACCCATCACATTTCAATTGCGTAATGTAATCACTATTGCATTTCTATTACATAATGTAATTACTATTGCATTTCTATTACATAATGTAATTACCATCACATTTCTATTGCGTAATGTAATCACTATTGCATTTCTATTACATAATGTAATTACTATTACATTTATATTGAATAATGTAATTACTATTACATTTCTATTACATAATGTAATTACTATTACATTTCTATTACATAATGTAATTACTATTACATTTCTGTTACATAATGTAATTACCATCACATTTCTATTGCGTAATGTAATTACTATTGCATTTCTATTACATAATGTAATTACCATCACATTTCTATTGCGTAATGTAATTACTATTGCATTTCTATTACATAATGTAATTACCATCACATTTCTATTGCGTAATGTAATTACTATTGCATTTCTATTACATAATGTAATTACTATTGCATTTCTATTACATAATGTAATTACTATTGCATTTCTATTACATAATGTAATTACCATCACATTTCTATTGCGTAATGTAATCACTATTGCATTTCTATTACATAATGTAATTACCATCACATTTCTATTGCGTAATGTAATCACTATTGCATTTCTATTACATAATGTAATTACCATCACATTTCTATTGCGTAATGTAATCACTATTGCATTTCTATTACATAATGTAATTACTATTGCATTTCTATTACATAATGTAATTACTATTGCATTTCTATTACATAATGTAATTACTATTGCATTTCTATTACATAATGTAATTACTATTGCATTTCTATTACATAATGTAATTACCATCACATTTCTATTGCGTAATGTAATCACTATTGCATTTCTATTACATAATGTAATTACCATCACATTTCTATTGCGTAATGTAATCACTATTGCATTTCTATTACATAATGTAATTACCATCACATTTCTATTGCGTAATGTAATCACTATTGCATTTCTATTACATAATGTAATTACCATCACATTTCTATTGCGTAATGTAATCACTATTGCATTTCTATTACATAATGTAATTACCATCACATTTCTATTGCGTAATGTAATCACTATTGCATTTCTATTACATAATGTAATTACTATTGCATTTCTATTACATAATGTAATTACCATCACATTTCTATTGCGTAATGTAATTACTATTGCATTTCTATTACATAATGTAATTACCATCACATTTCTATTGCGTAATGTAATCACTATTGCATTTCTATTACATAATGTAATTACTATTGCATTTCTATTACATAATGTAATTACCATCACATTTCTATTGCGTAATGTAATCACTATTGCATTTCTATTACATAATGTAATTACTATTGCATTTCTATTACATAATGTAATTACCATCACATTTCTATTGCGTAATGTAATCACTATTGCATTTCTATTACATAATGTAATTACCATCACATTTCTATTGCGTAATGTAATCACTATTGCATTTCTATTACATAATGTAATTACCATCACATTTCTATTGCGTAATGTAATTACTATTGCATTTCTATTACATAATGTAATTACTATTACATTTCTGTTACATAATGTAATTACCATCACATTTCTATTGCGTAATGTAATCACTATTGCATTTCTATTACATAATGTAATTACTATTGCATTTCTATTACATAATGTAATTACTATTATTTCTATTACATAATGTAATTACCATCACATTTCTATTGCGTAATGTAATCACTATTGCATTTCTATTACATAATGTAATTACCATCACATTTCTATTGCGTAATGTAATCACTATTGCATTTCTATTACATAATGTAATTACTATTGCATTTCTATTACATAATGTAATTACCATCACATTTCTATTGCGTAATGTAATCACTATTGCATTTCTATTACATAATGTAATTACTATTACATTTCTGTTACATAATGTAATTACCATCACATTTCTATTGCGTAATGTAATTACTATTACATTTCTGTTACATAATGTAATTACCATCACATTTCTATTGCGTAATGTAATCACTATTGCATTTCTATTACATAATGTAATTACCATCACATTTCTATTGCGTAATGTAATCACTATTGCATTTCTATTACATAATGTAATTACCATCACATTTCTATTGCGTAATGTAATCACTATTGCATTTCTATTACATAATGTAATTACCATCACATTTCTATTGCGTAATGTAATCACTATTGCATTTCTATTACATAATGTAATTACCATCACATTTCTATTGCGTAATGTAATCACTATTGCATTTCTATTACATAATGTAATTACCATCACATTTCTATTGCGTAATGTAATCACTATTGCATTTCTATTACATAATGTAATTACCATCACATTTCTATTGAATAATGTAATTACTATTACATTTCTCTTACATTATGTAATTACTATTACCTTTATATTTCATAATATAATTACTATTACATATCTATTACATAATGTAATTACTATTACATTTCTATTACATAATGTAATTACCATCACATTTCTATTGCGTAATGTAATCACTATTGCATTTCTATTACATAATGTAATTACTATTGCATTTCTATTACATAATGTAATTACCATCACATTTCTATTGCGTAATGTAATTACTATTGCATTTCTATTACATAATGTAATTACCATCACATTTCTATTGCGTAATGTAATTACTATTGCATTTCTATTACATAATGTAATTACCATCACATTTCTATTGCGTAATGTAATCACTATTGCATTTCTATTACATAATGTAATTACCATCACATTTCTATTGCGTAATGTAATCACTATTGCATTTCTATTACATAATGTAATTACTCTCAAGTGGCGTTATTCTCCCGAATGAGAAAAATTATGTAATGCAACGCAGAGTTTATCTGGTAGAATTAATAATTACTATTTACACATTCATTTCCTACGTTACGGACAACTTTTCATATTTTTTGATAACGATGATAAACTGTATATTTGCTGTTCTCCTCCGGACATCAGAGGATACAGTCACCCCCGTGATCTATGGCCTGCTCAAAGAACTGAGTGGTGGTTTAATAAGAGTGACCCAAAAATATAATAATGGTATTCAAATATTTCGACAGTAATGACAGAAAATGCTTAACTGTAACCCAATATGCTCCTGACGCGGCCCAAGTCTCTACTGAGGGAGGCAACAGGTTCTGGCAAGGCATACAGAGAGGTTCTGTAGTGGACCACGAGATTGTGGTGGCAGCAGCAGACTGGTGTGGGCAGAGCAGCGTCCCAAGCCTCACCTGCAGGTGACTGGTGTGGGCAGGGCAGCGTCCCAAGCCTCACCTGCAGGTGACTGGTGTGGGCAGGGCAGCGTCCCAAGCCTCACCTGCAGGTGACTGGTGTGGGCAGGGCAGCGTCTCAAGCCTCACCTGCAGGTGACTGGTGTGGGCAGGGCGTGGGCGTCCCAAGCCTCACCTGCAGGTGACTGGTGTGGGCAGGGCGTGGGCGTCCCAAGCCTCACCTGCAGGTGACTGGTGTGGGCAGGGCGTGGGCGTCCCAAGCCTCACCTGCAGGTGACTGGTGTGGGCAGGGCGTGGGCGTCCCAAGCCTCACCTGTGTGGGCAGGGCGTGGGCGTCCCAAGCCTCACCTGCAGGTGACTGGTGTGGGCAGGGCGTGGGCGTCCCAAGCCTCACCTAGTGCCAGAGGTACACCAGGTCTCCTCCAAATCATTTGTTGATTGCCATCCATCAGGCAGAGAGCGTGTTGCTCATCATGTTCGTTATCGTCCCAGTTAACTTGTATTAGTCAGGTCGTAACACATGATTCAGGCGAACATTGTCAAGCATGAAGCAGTCATCACACACATCTGAGGCACAGTAGACCGGGATAAGAGCATCATTATCTTCAGATATATAACACGTCTCGTAGAGAATATGATTCATCAAATATTCTTTTTCAACCTGGATATTGTGAAGAGGAAATGATCGGAATATTGAATACAAACCAAAATGAGTCATAATGTCTTCGTCATTGAGACAGCATCGAAACGTTCAGAAAAGTGACCTTTCTAACCCCACTAACTACATACACTCCTGTCGCTTTAGCCTCTACTGTTTCTAGTCTTTGAGTCCCTTCTTCACCTCCACATCCTCAAGCATCTTGAATTTCACAGTCTCCTCTCTGAGCAGTCAGTAAGGCAGTATCTACTGGTGGCATCCTTACTTTATCTTACTAATGTCTGGTCATCATCTCTGAAAGGTTTATGAGAATCCTAAGTAGTTAGTTGCCTTTGATATATCAAGAACTTTTGACTGTGTATGTCATCAGGATCTTATCTCCAAGGTCCCCTCTTTTGACCCTCCACCTTCTCTTAATTCCCTCATATCTAGCTTCCTCTCTGGTTGGTCTATCTCTTTCGTTATTGACGGATCAACCCTTCCCCTTTCTCTGACAGCAATGATGTCCCTCAGGGTTTTATCATGTCTCATACACCCTTCCTCCTATGTGTCAATGACTTCCTCTCTTCAACAGATGACCAATTACACTCATGTGCTGACGAGTCACCACTGCATTTCTCTACTTCCATCAGATCTGCTCTATCCTCTCTCGCTCTATCTACGACTCATCTTCCTGCATAAATTCAGACTTTGACAGAATATCTCGATGGGCTAGACCCAATGTCTGCCCATCTCTCTCTCTCTCTCTCTCTCTCTCTCTCTCTCTCTCTCTCTCTCTCTCTCTCTCTCTCTCTCTCTCTCTCTCTCTCTCTAAATCCCCTCACAGCTTTCCTATCTGTCTGATAGATCTGTAACTCCCCCACTTAATACACATACTTGGTGTCGCTGCAACATCTGACCTATCTTTGGGAGCCTCACGTTACAAGAACTCCTTGATGGAGTCCTGCTCTTACATGTGGGAATTTCTATCTGTACACACTGGACGGAGTCTTAAGCTGCCTGACCTCCAGCTCTACCATCTGACCTCACAACTTGACCCACTCGTCCCTGCGCCGCAGTGCTGGTTCATTTCCATCATCCTTCGCCCGAGAGCTGACTTCTCATGTGCCTGTCCACACTCACCATTCGCTAAAGCAAGTAGTACCCGGCAAACTTGTACGTTGCATGATTGCTGTGTGGCAGCTGGCAATTTAAAGGTGGGCTGCTTTGATGAATATGCCTTTCTTCTTACCTCGTAAGTCTGTAACTCTCTGTCCCATAATGTCTCACCTGACAGCTATGATCTGGCTCATTTCAAAAGGTAAGGTTTCAATATCCTCCAAAAATTCCTGAGACAGTTTTCCTCTTTTCCTGTTTTTCCCTCTCATTTACCCTTTTCACGTGCCATTTAAGGCCCGGCCTCGGTGTGAAATTTTATCCATGACTGAAGCCCCCAGCATGAAAAAAGGGAGTACAACAGCGAGCTGTAAAAATGTTCTCCACCCGGACTGAGAAAAACACCCCTTTGAAAACCGTCTAGACTCGAGACAACCTTGAACACTCTAGCTCAGTAAAGAGTGCAATAGGTAATTTAATGCAGATATTGAATATTATCAGAGGCTATACAGATCTCAGTTTAAATAGTCATTCAATTCTAAACCATTTTGATGTCACTTGAGTAAAAATTCAATGCGTGTTGAAGTATCGTCTCTTCAACAGTAGTGCTAACATGGAATGATTTATCCAGAAAACTTGAAGGAAACTTCACATACACGTCTGAGGCCAGACTTCATATTCAAGTCTGCGACTGACATAAATATCGTTTGCCTCCGGAGGTATAAAGTTTGCCATCATATCTTCTTCCGTCAATTGGTTTCTTGCCTCCTCTCTCAAACTGATCTATCCGCTCCTGACCAGAAGCTGCCTCCATCAGGCGGAATGATGTGTTTACATTCCTATGTATTTCTCTGTGTTCCTTTGAACTATGGAAAGTGATTAGGAAGGCCTCACGGTCACAGGAAGTTAGAGGACGCACAGTCAGCCCTGCAAAGCCGGCGAGGTGTTAAAGTGGCCGTGGCAAGTGGCTAACTAATGCCTTAATCCCGGCGGGTCAAGGCCCCGCACTGGCTCAATCTGGGCCCTCCAGGCAAGGCGACACCGCCGCTTTACTACTGTATGTATCAACGGACCATTAAGGTCATGCAGCTGTGTTCACCTGCCGTAACGTGGTCTTAAGAGGATCCTGTGTTTAGTGCCCGGCAGTTTTATTTCCTGTAACATTACTTATATTCAAGCCGGGAAGTTATCAATGATGTTCTCTGTAGCCACAGTATGTATAGGTGGAAACTTGTATGTTTATCTGTAAGACAGACTACAAGAAAAACACTTATATATATATATATATATATATATATATATATATATATATATATATATATATATATATATATATATATATATTTTTTTTTTTTTTTTTTATTATACTTTGTCGCTGTCTCCCGCGTTTGCGAGGTAGCGCAAGGAAACAGACGAAAGAAATGCCCCCCCCCCCCCCCCATACACATGTATATACATACGTCCACACACGCAAATATACATACCTACACAGCTTTCCATGGTTTACCCCAGACGCTTCACATGCCTTGCTTCAATCCACTGACAGCACGTCAACCCCGGTATACCACATCGCTCCAATTCACTCTATTCCTTGCCCTCCTTTCACCCTCCTGCATGTTCAGGCCCCGATCACACAAAATCTTTTTCACTCCATATATATATATATATATATATATATATATATATATATATATATATATATATATATATTTTTTTTTTTTTTTTTTTTTTTTTATACTTTGTCGCTGTCTCCCGCGTTTGCGAGGTAGCGCAAGGAAACAGACGAAAGAAATGGCCCAACCCCCCCCCCCATACACATGTACATACACACGTCCACACACGCAAATATACATACCTACACAGCTTTCCATGGTTTACCCCAGACGCTTCACATGCCTTGCTTCAATCCACTGACAGCACGTCAACCCCTGTATACCACATGACTCCAATTCACTCTATTTCTTGCCCTCCTTTCACCCTCCTGCATGTTCAGGCCCCGATCACACAAAATCTTTTTCACTCCATCTTTCCACCTCCAATTTGGTCTCCCTCTTCTCCTCGTTCCCTCCACCTCCGACACATATATCCTCTTGGTCAATCTCTCCTCACTCATTCTCTCCATGTGCCCAAACCATTTCAAAACACCCTCCTCTGCTCTCTCAACCACGCTCTTTTTATTTCCACACATCTCTCTTACCCTTACGTTACTTACTCGATCAAACCACCTCACACCACACATTGTCCTCAAACATCTCATTTCCAGCACATCCATCTTCCTGCGCACATCTCTATCCATAGCCCACGCCTCGCAACCATACAACATTGTTGGAACCACTATTCCCTCAAACATACCCATTTTTGCTTTCCGAGATAATGTTCTCGACTTCCACACATTTTTCAAGGCTCCCAAAATTTTCGCCCCCTCCCCCACCCTATGATCCACTTCCGCTTCCATGGTTCCATCCGCTGACAGATCCACTCCCAGATATCTAAAACACTTCACTTCCTCCAGTTTTATATATATATATATATATATATATATATATATATATATATATATATATATATATATATATATATATATATATATTCTTTCTTTCTTTCTTTTAAACTATTCGCCATTTCCCGCGTTAG
Source organism: Panulirus ornatus (assembly GCF_036320965.1). Classification (NCBI taxonomy): domain Eukaryota; kingdom Metazoa; phylum Arthropoda; class Malacostraca; order Decapoda; family Palinuridae; genus Panulirus; species Panulirus ornatus. The sequence continues at coordinate 52,234,684 of NC_092242.1, forward strand.
CGAGGTAGCGTTAGGAACAGAGGACTGGGCCTTTTTTGGAATATCCTCACCTGGCCCCCTCTGTTCCTTCTTTTGGAAAAAAAAAAAAAAAAAACGAGAGGGGAGGATTTCCAGCCCCCCGCTCCCTCCCCTTTTAGTCGCCTTCTACGACACGCAGGGAATACGTGAGAAGTATTCTTAATCCCCTATCCCCAGGGATAATATATATATATATATATATATATATATATATATATATATATATATATATATATATATATATGGACTGCCGTGGTGTAGCGGTTAGCGTTCCTAACCGTGAGGCATTCACGGGCCGCCCAGGGTCGAGCTCATAGGTTCGAATCGTGGTTGCGGCAGTCGGTCCATAGTCAACCCAGCTGTTCATCCACCCCCATGGGTTGGCCCATGAAATGGGTACCTGGCTCAGGTTAGGGTATATATATATATATATATATATATATATATATATATATATATATATATATATATATATATTCCACTTCATCTTGTAAACCCGACATGCTCACCATCACGAAGTTCTGCTTCCCAAAAGCTGGTTTGTCTTGCACGGGTGCCGTAATTATTTCTCTTGTGAGCAACCGTTTCATAACTGAAGGAGTTTCATTCCCCCAGACAAGCAATACCGCTCGCGCGTCTGGGGTGGCTCATCCTCCGCCTCTCTGTTAACGCGAGGGGAATCAAATGGTTACCCTCAGATGAATTCCCAGGGCATCTTGTCTTCAACCATCCCGTCCTGTACACCGAAGTGTTATCTCTCTCTCTCTCTCTCTCTCTCTCTCTCTCTCTCTCTCTCTCTCTCTCTCTCTCTCTCTCTCTCTCTCTCTCTCTCTCCCGTTTTCCCCGTCCCCGAGACTTGTGTCTCGCTGCTGCTGTTGCTTCCCACGTTTTCTGTGTGCAGACGTGGTCGCTCGAGGATAGACCGTTATGATACCTCCGTCTTCCCACGAACGCCTGAGCTGTGGAATTCCCTCTATCCTTTTCGTCTTCCCTACAACCTTTCCGCTTTACAGAGTCAGATCTACAAACACCTGTGTCGTGCTGATTAACGCCTACCTTATTTTTCTCTCAATTTCTTTCCCTTTTCACCTGAGATGACATGCTTCTGTCATGTCGGTCACTGTAGAAAATTATATTCAACCTCTTGTAATCAACACTGAACTGACATGGTTTGGCAGCTGATAAACTTGACAAGCTTTCAGCAAAACTTGAGTGATTATTAAAGAAACCTTATAGTGGCTGTAGGTAAGTAATAACAAGTGTTGTAGAAAGACTATTAAAACCTAACAAAACTTAAGTCATTTTTGTTAAGGGAGGCTTGATATATCTATGGGTAATTGACAACAAGCACTGTGAGGGCTGTTGTGAAAAACGTCGCCATGATTTTGAACACAGACGTTACGGAGTAACCGTGGAGATCGAGGCAATGATATGTATTTACCATGATGCATTGCTCTGTATTCATGCACTGAAGATTGAATGACAGTACAACTCATACGTCGTGCGTTACATGTTGCCAAAAAAAAGACATATAAACATTGCAATATGGCAAGGTGAACATGTAAGTTTCGCTGACGACATTAGAACATAACAGTTATCAGATTCCATGTCATAACATTCGACACATACTCTAACAGTAATTAATGATTAACATGATGTTCTTAACGGTATGAAAATCCGGGGTACAACTCCACGCCGAGGGTGTCCAACGGCGGTAAACAAACAGGAGAACCAGCTGGTACACAAGTTCCTCCTTGATTACGTCCACAAACTTTCATGTTACGTGGGTCATAAACAGGTAAAAAGTTGGCACGAGTAGCGTACAGTAATCCTGGGAAAGTTTAGAATGGCTGATAATTCTACCCTTAACTCGGGCGGTGGGACACAACCCCCCAGACATGACCGCCGAATTTTGAGTTATTTACGGTTTAAGTTTTGTACTCTCGTCGTTACAGAGGAGCTAAAGACTGCTATTTGTAGGCCAGAGTATCAAGAAAAGGGAAGAGCTGGGTGTCAGCGATGGGGTTACGTCAGAGAAGGGAGGCGCACTGTGGTAGATGGTGTGGGATATACGGAGAGGGAAGTGTGAGGTGCCTTGTGGGGCGTGGGAGAAGTGTTGTATATGGTGGGTTACATAGCAGGTGCTGGGTGTTGTGTAGATAGAAGGAATTGTTGTGTGTTGTGTAGAGGGAGATGTTCTGTGTTGTATGTGTTATAAAGAAAGATGATGTTGTGTGGTATATGAGGGAAAAGAGGGGTAAGTGCTTCATATGTTACATAGGGAGGGACGTGCGGAATGGATGGGAAGTGTGTTGTGTTGAGGAAGGGGTAACTGTGTCATGTCAGAGTAGGATGGTATTGTTCTGTTATAGACGGAGGTGTTTATACAGGAGGAGGAAGGTACAGTGTGTTGGGTAACGTGTTGGTGTGGGAGAGAGAACTTTGCAGCTTGTGCTGTACTGGGAGAAGCAGGTGTATTGTTTTATAGTCTGTTATATATCGAGTCAAACGACAAGTTGCTCTGTTGCTTTGCATGAGTACCTGTTCTCTGATAAGGTCTGTTGACAAGACCAGCCCATGATGATCCTCCAAAAAAAATGTGCACCTCTGAATGACTGGATTCTACGTTAGGCATCATTTGGAGATAAAGAAAATCAGACTTAGTGTACACGTGATGACCAGAGGCAGCAAAAAGACGGGAGCTCATCAAAATCTACCCAAAAATGCAAACGACAGTTGCCAGTCCGTTCAGCCTTGATGGAGGTGCGCACAATAGTAATTATGTTCATGTGCTGAAGCCAAAGAGTCGTTGTTGTTTTGTCTTCCAGTGCTTCTCTCCTGTTGGTCAACATATCAGTGATCTTGTTAACTCTCTGAGGAATGCAGACGTCATCACCTCTGTCCATATTGTCACATCAACTCTTCACACAGAATCACAGCATCTGTTAGGTCCTTTGGTATATTTAGGTCCTTTGGTAGCTTTAAACTTTCCTTGTGTCTTATCCTTGACTGTCTTGGGGATCAGTCTCCTCAGTATTTTGCTGTAGGATTTCTTTCGTGTCTTGGGAATTCTGGAGCAAGAGAACATCACAATTATCACACACAGGTAATGCTTCTACAGTGAAATGTGCTTGGATGGCTTGTGCCATTGCTGCTCCTGGCAGAATATGGCTTACAGTATTTTCTGCGGATATTAGATCAAACATTTCATCAAGAGCAGAACCACCCATAAGCCGTTCCTTGCTACAAAGAAAACTCCTTTTTAGAACGAGTCCCGCAAGACAATTGAGTTTATGAAACTACCAGCAGGCTCTTCCTGTACAGTTCCCACTACCTTCCACCACAGTGGCTGGTTAGATGTAATCACTGGGATGAAATGGTTTGAGAACATGCAAAGTATAAGATAGAGTAAATAAATAGAGTAGATAGATTTAGCCGAACCTCCAGGCCACTGTGAGTTAAGATAGGTTCCCCTCCGTAAACATTTTCTGATTCACGGACCCCACGATACATCACGTATCCCATCTAAACGAAGCAACTGCACCAGACAGTCGGGCTGAGGAAAGCTTTTAATCAGCTCACAAGGCACCATGATGCGTTACATATCTCAGATATATAATGTGTAGGTGTAAACAGTGTACACTAGATAACATGTGTACTTTACCAGTTTTAGACATGAGCATTGCCATGGTGCCTCATGAGTTGATTAAAAACCTTCTTAAGCCAGAGTGTCAGCTGTAGCTGCTTTTTTGTAGATGAGGTGTGTCATGTACCGCGGGGTCTGTGAATGAGATAATGTATACGGAAGGGAAACTAACTCACTGTGGCCTGGGGGTTAGGCTAGATTTTTTCTCCCTGCGTATTTTCTTTACCTTATACTTTGCACGTGACCAAGCCATTTCATCTTAGTGATCACTATTATCTAATTTGTCAAGCCATGACAGGTTTGGAAGTCAGTTGAGTATGTGTACCCACTTAATCACTTTGATTCCAATAACGCTTTTCCCTTATTCTTCGCATTTACCTACGTAGATCTGAGTCATGCTCAGACCACATCTTAAAAAAATGATGTATCAGAAGTATTACCTATTTTCCTGCTTCCAGGGGAGTGGAGTACCACTGGGTTGATACAGAGGTTTTGCCTAATCGATAATGGATTATGGGTACTGTCAGCTGGCGGTATTGTGAACGTGATACTATCAAGTACACTGGCTTCACTCATTACTTAGTTCTAAGACCAAGTGTGCAGGTTAAAAGAGATGTCAAGAGGAAGATTTTTTTTTCGAGTTATCAGATCTCACGAGCATTACGTAGCAGTGATGAATGCCTTCGTGTCTTTAATGCCCTTTCTACTGCCCAGTCACAGCCACCAGCCTTGCCCTGAACGTCTACCAGGCTGCTGTATTATGAGGGATGCAAGTCTGTGAGGCCATGAGTGCTACAGGCAGAGGATGTGAAAATCTTGTTATGAAAAATCGTCGGTTAAGTGTTTCCTCCACAGTAATTCTCAAGGCCCCTCTACTATGTGTCACCGGCTGGTGTGGTAGGGTGCCACCCTGACCCAAGTGTAAACACTGGGTCTGCTAGCTGAACACAAGCAACCCTCCTCCCCTCTCTGCCCTCTGCTTTACTATCCACTGTCTACCGCAGTCTTAGCATCGAAATTTATGCAGATAACCTCGTCATGGACCATCAGGTCTCCTATTATCTGTTTTTACCATGTGTTCCACGAGCGGGCTCTTCTTTTTACGATAGGGATATAGGAACCCTCGTGGGAAATGGGTTTATTTTTTTCTTTCTCCAGGAGAATCATGAAGGTGGGGAGACTTCCAGTAAGTCAGGATCCTGACTAGGGTCAGGGGAAGCGTGGGTGATGACAGCTGTAGGAGGGGTAAATGTGCCAGTTGCAGCAGCTGACGTAGCATGGGTTTTCACAGCTTAGTTTGCAAGAATTATTATATCTCGTGGACCTTCTTACGGGTTTAGGAACCCCTGTAGTTATTTGCTTTCCAGTAGGACCTCTCCCTTTGGGCACGGTGAGGAATTTCCCCGGATTTAACCTCATCGCATATTCTGAGAGTTTTCATGGGTGCTGCGTCATACGAAAGGTGGTCCGTCAATTCTCTGACGACAGATACAAAGAGTTATACATAGATACGCAGACCACACCGACTCATGGTCAGATCGAGGTGGTCTGGACCTCCTCAAAAGTCAACAAACATTCCACAAAGCGCAGTACAGCAGACACCGACGGTGGCTGGCACAACCTACTCCTTGGGAATACCTTCCTTGCTGCCCATGTTAAAGAATGGCAAGTCCTCAGCCTCTTCAGTAATCATTATATGAACACCCGAAAGCTGAAAACCTAATTGGCATTCTCGGCCAATGTGAGAATTTACGACAATATGTTCTCAAAACACTACCGCCACTCCACCTCCTCCTCCATCCATTCATAAGGGCCTCAGTAACCAGTATGGTAGGAGACAGTAATACCATCAGCACATCAAAAATCGTTGCCATTAAGGACGCCTCAGCATCCATAGATGATAACGGCCCCCAGGAGAATATCTCACTCCATCAGTCCTTAAGTTTCAGTGACTCGGTGGTCTATAAATCGGTCTGCCTTTCATTTAGGTTAGCATGAGGCTTTACAAGTGTTAATACCCACAACACTAACAGAATAGTCGACCATTCCATTTGCTAAAAAGTCTCTCGCCGAGTTTAACTATTTCGTCAACTAACACTTCGCTGGTAAGAGTCCACCGTCCATCAGGCAGCACTTCTTTGGCACTTTGCCCTGCGCGTTAAACACGATAGATGGAGGCATTAGACCCAGTGTTATCGGCAACACCCTTTCGTCGTATGACAGTAACGGCTGTTGTCAAAAGTGTTAGTTCTGGCGTTCCCATGGGATGTGAAGCAACAGCCCATGATGAGCGAGCGAGCCTTTGCTCGTCACCTCACTCTTAATAAAGCCATATTTAGATTAGATTTCTGAAAGGCTTCAATCTTGTAAGGAGGGGCATCGTTATTTGAGAAGTTCAAGAGTACTTTCCATCCCTGTATCCTGCCGTTCACATGGGCTGCAGCTTATCATCGACTCTGCTTTTTAGCGAGCTTGAAATCAGTTCAGCTGAAAAGGTCCAAGGGGAAAGAAGTAATCCCTATTCCCCCTTTTTCTATCTTGTCTCGCCACTAAAGTGATCATAAACACGGTGTCTAGTTTTTCTCCTGGGTGATGGCTCCTTATTAGGCACTGCATAGGGAAGAGAGGCACTGCAAAGTCCCTGTCTGCCGACCTCGATTTTTAAAAATAAAGTCTGCAGAATTGCATGACCTCCCCTTAACCTTTACTAATACGAAGTGATCACCTCCACCTCAGACCTTTCAGACAGTTAATCCACAATGTTACCAGGAGCGACGACAATTAACTGGGAAGACGTCGTTGCGCTCGGTATGCCCTTTGTCTTCGAGGCCATCAATGTTATCTGGTAAAAGATGTGGACGATTCTGGAAGAAGACAAGATTCATATTTTAGATGCCCTTAATGACTCCTTTTCCTCCTTACATGGTGTTTAACCCTTCTGAGGTTAAACTGACTTTCTTTGAGCTTCACAACCTTTCATTAGTGACGAAATCAAGAAATGTGATAAGATTCTGAAAGTGACTTTTGAGAAGATATTGAGTCTCCATTCAGATGATTCCCAGTGGAAGAAAACAATCCCTTTTTGTGAGACTAAGTGGCACTGGTGGTCCGCACAGCCTTCCAGATTGCTTTCCCAGCTTTCTTGTCTTCCATTGCAGCCTCATCGAATTAGCCTCTGAAATGCTACCGGAAGCCCTGCGGAATTCTACAGCTGAATTCAATTCCAATTTCTTCCCAGCAGCAGGAGCGTCATCCCTGCAGCAGGAGCGTGGGATAACCCGCTGGAAAATCTATCTGGACCCCTCATCTCCATGGACCCACAAGCCAAGCAGTTTAGATAAACCCATCTCGGGAAACGCTGCCTCAGTCATGCTGGACCAAGCCTCAGCTTTTGTTCAGCCAGACAAATGTTTGCATAAGGAGGGCCCACCTCCAAGCTGCAAGTTTCCTCACTCGGGAGACTTACTACTTGCCGTCCCGAACTTTTTCATCAGCACTCACTTTTACCCACATACTCTGCGCGTTGGTCCTCACCTTGTCGCTCCAGTCTACCTCTGAATTCCAGTTTACCTGCGGTGTAAAAGTGGCTGACCAGTTTGGTTAACAGGCACCGGGTAGGAAGAGTTATTTTGTCAGGTACAGTGAAATCAACAACACCGTTGCAAGAAGTCCTGCTTCTGTTGTCTTGTGGAAAGACAATCCCAGCTCCTCAGGTCTGAAGACAATGGCTAGCAGCTTGATGGTGTAATAATATCCTGTACTTGGCAGAGCGGCAAACGATCTGATGTGGGACTACGCGTTTTTCCAGCTTGGCTGATACCTACTCGCAGAGGATCCTCAGGAAATGCTGACTTCAGGAAACAGAAGCAAGGGCAAAGGTTCAGAGGCACTGGTAGCTTGAGGGACGAATTGTCTTCATTTACTCAATGACTAAGGAAGAGAGTGTAGCCAGCTGCAGAGTCAGTTATGTCTCTTGTCCACGGAAGTGAAGGAGCTGAAAAGCATGGTTAAGGGAAGGAGAAGCTTCAGTCATCAAAAGAGACCTACATTCTTCATGACTAATTCTCTCTCTCTCTCTTTCTCTCTCTCTCTCTCTCTCTCTCTCTCTCTCTCTCTCTCTCTCTCTCTCTCTCTCTCTCTCTCTCCTCCCTCCCTCCCTCCCCGTCAGGACTCCGCCACTCGCCTGGGGTCATTGCATATATTTCACCTTTTCCTCTAGAAATCCAGTACCAGTAGAAATCCCAGACACGAAAAGTTCGGGGAGAATACCCGCCAGTCTCGAGATATTATATATACTTGTTTGTCTGGAAAGTGTTTGTTCTCCGTGAGGGTCGGGTTTGGTGTCTGGTGTCCCTTCTTCCTCGTTTGTGACTTAGGTCAGGAATGTATGAATTTATGACTAAGGTCAGGAATGTGTGTATGTGTGGCTCAGATCGGGATTGTATATGTGTGTGGCTTAGGTCAGGTCATACATGAATGTGTGGCTTAGGTCAGGAATGCATGAATGTGTGGCTTAGGTCAGGAATGCATGAATGTGTGGCTCAGGTCAGGTCATACATGAATGTGTGGTTCAGGTCAGGAATGCATGAATGTGTGGCTCATATCTCATCTTTGCCTGTTACCACTTCCCCATTTGCCCATTTCACTGATGTCCCCATTTGTTCTCTTGTTCTTCTCACGCTATTAACCTCCATCCCAAACATTTACTTCGAGTTTGTTAATACTTGTTTACCTCAGTTCTCAGTTGCCTTCTTTTTCTGCTCCTGTACCTTACTTTTGACCTGCCGCTTTATCTTGTATATCTTACTCTTACTCCTTCCTTGTAAATAACGCCCATACCTCCCTCTTTTCTGTTTCATTAACATCTTAACTTCGTCATCCCACACCTCGCTACCATTTCTCAAGTGCCTACCTCCCTTTTTCCACATGCCACATACCCCTGCACACGCCAGCCAGCACTGCTTCCTCAAACACCTCCCATTTCTCAGCCACTCACTGCCTTTGCTTCGTTTACTCTCACCTTTTGCCATTCAACACTCAATCTCTCCCATTATTTTTCCACATAAGACTGTCTTTAAACCTCACTGACTTTCACCATCCTCTTTTCACTCATGTCATTTCTCTTTTCCGAAGGCCTCAACAAAACTTCACCCTCGCCTCCACCAGGGAAGAATCAGACATCCCTCCAGCTGCCCCTCTCAACACATTCATATTCAAGAGTCTTCTTTTGCATGCTTATCAGCTAGTAAGTAATCCAGTAAAGCCCGCTTACCATGTTCCGTTCTCCACTTATGTATGTCCATTTTTTTAAACCAATTGTTACCAATCACCAACCTTTTGTCTGTCCACAAGCTGTTCACCATCACTGTTCACATCACTGAGTGATCCATGCTCCCAGTTATACCCTCGACTGCCACATTAATCATCTTCGTATTCCAGAGTCTCGCATCAGTATCCCTGCCACAATCACTCTGCACCTCCCAAAACACTCGCCTCTCTTCATCATCCTTATCCTGGCCAGGTGCATAAGTACTAATGATCGCCCTCCTCTCGTAATCCACTTTCATTTTTACCCACGTCAGTCTGCGGCTTACTTACTAACACCCTCTCACACACTGCTACAGCTCCGTCTTCAGCAGAAGTGCTACCCCTTCCTGATCACTTGCCCTCACCCTAACACTAGCCCCAGACTTTTCAGTACGTCTAAGACATTTGTAAACCATTCTTCCCTCTTGTCCCGGTATCCAATTGGCAAGAATCTGGGGAATCACACACCACAAACTTGGCCTCCCCCAGAGACCACAAGCCCTCAGCCACTAACTGGCAAGACTCTGGGGACCAACACACCACACACACTTGGCCACCCCCAAGGACCACAAACCCCCAGCCGTCACTGTAGTAATGGAGTTATAATATCAGCCCGGGCCACGCCACTACCCAACCCACTAACGCTTATAAATCCTCATAAATCAGGTCCAACAAGATTTTGCTAGTATTATGGTCCAACATTTGTACGATCTTTAGTGCACAAGTCAAGCACGTGGAGTTATGGGGTAATATGTGGCGCTATCTCTTACTCTCTTGGTTTTTACGATCTCTTGGTGTTCTTCCATAACACTGTAATTGTTAAAGTTTTTGATGATATATATGACTCTTTGAAAATGCTTTTCCAGGTCATACCCTTTATATATGATCTGTAGTTAGCCTGGAACATTAGATAAATGGAAAGTTTAGTAGCTATGTTGTGATGGTCCAAGATTCTGGAAGTGTGTAAAACCTAAGTTCCTGGTTTGGATGAGGACTTCATCTTTCTCCTGAGGAGAACGTTACTCTGTCCTCAGCACCAGGATGTGACACAGTCAGCTTACTGACCACAGAAAATGGCTTTCTTGTGCCAGTTGGTCTAATCACTTGAACGTGATCATTTCTTCAGTATGATGAGTTACCTACTGGTATCTCAATATGTAAACAAACGCCTACGGCCAGGTAACCAACCTCCGAGACAGCATAAAGGGGGTAACCTGCAAGAGAATCATTTTAGTGTAGTTTTAGTCATGATATTAGAGTCTTTTTGCAGACTAACTTGTTACATGATGTACTTTTAACGTCTTTGGCTTGAAATTAGTATCTGTTCCTGGATTACTCCTGTGTTCTGATGTGCTTCATGAGAAACGGCTTTGGATTAACTGGTCATAACGGAAGTGAATTTATTTTAAAACAATATTTTGTGTGATGATGTTCCTTATTGTATTCCCTCCTTCCCACCCTCTCCAGTACAGCCTCCTACCCCTCCCACCCTCCTCCAGTACAGCCCCCTTCCCCTCCAGTCCTCCACCAGTACAGGCAGCCCCCTACAGGCAGGTCTGGCCGCTGCCGTAGTTAAGGTAAGGTAAGGTATTTTTGGAAGCTTTCCCTGGACATGATGTTGTCATAAAGAAGATGCTGGAAAATTTATTGGTAATTTTCCAGAACAGCTCAACTGTCTTTAATGAAGAACTTGGAACAGTCTTACATTCTCTCTCTCTCTCTCTCTCTCTCTCTCTCTCTCTCTCTCTCTCTCTCTCTCTCTCTCTCTCTCTCTCTCTCTCTCAGTAGGAGGAGGTAGGCAACCATGGAGCAGGAAGCCTGAGTACTGGGAGGGTTAATGAAAGCCACTGGAGGAGCCGTCAATTCGCTAGCTGTCAAGTTTCATTCCATTTGTCAGAGTATGTGTCATCCCTGTGTGACTCTGCCACACGTGGGCAGCTGGCGTTCAGACCACAGACATACAATCTCTCCAGCATACACTTGACAGCACGTAACTCACACGAGTCGTTCTTCATAACTCTAGATTTTCTTGTGGTAAGTGCTACGCGCTCACAGTATCTCGTAAGTAGGTAAATATACGTAAGTCTCCCTTAGCCTGACTCCCTCTCTCCCCTTCCCTCTCTCCCTTACTTCCCTATCTTTCCTTAAGCCCCATTCAATTATCCTTATCCCTCACTTACTCTCTTCCCTCTGTTGAAACACCACTATCATCCTTTTCCTCCTCCTGTGCTCTGCATGGCTTGCGTCACACTCCTCCAGCCTCACCCACTCGTCCAGCCTCACCCACTCCTCTAGCCTCACCCACTCCTCTAGCCTCACCCACTCCTCCAGCCTCACCCACTCCTCTAGCCTCACCCACTTCTCTGGCCTCACCTACTTCTCTGGCCTCTCTCACTCCTCTAGCATCATTCCCTCTAGCCTCACCCACTCCTCTAGCCTCACCCATTCCTCCAGCCTCAACCCTTCTAGCCCCACCCACTCCTTTAGCCTCAACCCCTCTAGCCTCACCCACTCCTCTAGCCTCACCCACTCCTCCAGCCTCACCCACTCCTCCAGCCTCACCCACTCCTCCAGCCTCACCCACTCCTCAGTCTTCCTCTCTCCTGCCTTCACCCTTGCCTCTCCTGAACACCAGTCCCTCCCTCCCTCTCCCTCTGCTCCTCACCTTTAATCAGCCAGGGGAAGAGAGAGTAAGTCAGCCTTATAATATTTCTGGCAGACCTTCATTATACTGTCGCTGGGGAAAGTTGGCAGAAGATGAGGTCCATGACCCTAGAGCAGTTACATAATGTTGCTTGAGCAGGTCTTATCATCATCTTATCAAATGTCCGGATATTAAGAGAGAACTCATTCCTCATGTTCCCCTAACAGTTACTCCTGGAATCGCACAATCATTAATGGAATCTCACGATAATAGATCTTTAAGCCATTCTTATAATTACTGTTTGAGTCACCTGTATGGTCACCTCTGTCGAGTGTAGGTAACGAGGAGTGGTGGTAGGTATATAATCTTCTAACACAACACACGACCGTCACAGATACGAAAATATGTCCAAGCTCTACGTATGTCCTCCCAGGCATATTTTTCGTCGAGAAAGAAAAATGAATAAAAAATTAGGTAACCTAGGAATACAGTCTGATTTTCCAGACTGGAATTCTCTCACAAAACTTAGGACTTAAGAACTGGTTAAACTACTGGAGGCCCACTGCACACTCCTGGAAGGAAGCAAACTGATTTCCAGGAATAAACACCCGTATCAGAAAATGCCGTGGAACTGCGAGAGAAAAAGTTTGTCGCACCGGAGCATAAACAGTCCATCAGTGACTCCATCTGCACTTTGGTCTCCTGGGGAGGAAGAGAGTGATTTGCAAGGAAACTAATTATCTAATCTCCTGTAATTAAGATAGCCTAATCTGGGACAATGACTGAATAGTGGCGTAAGTGAGGAAGGTTGTGGGTGTGTGGGGTGAGGGGGATCGTGCAGACGAAAGCGATGTCTTGTTAAACTGAAATAGACTTTATAAAGTACGAATATTGATACGTATAACTAGGACAGACACCAGAAGGAAATACGTCATTCGAACAGAGCAGAAAGAATGGTCAGATGATCTTTTTCTTCTCGTTAACAAAAGTCCAACAAGAGTTTCGATTTATGGTCTCATGAAAGCCAAATATGCTGAAGTGTCTTGGCTCCTGCCTCATATTTCTTTCTTCTCGTTCAGACAACAAGAATAGCTGAGCTGACCGCGCTGTCTCGGTTGTGGATATTGAGGTAAAGAAAAAAGGAAATTTATGTCGGAACTATTTTTTTTTTTTACAGTGTTACAAAATTTTCTCTCAGTTAATTGATATGTGTGATCGATAGATCATTACATTACTTTAAAAATCTTCATTTTCAGAAAGAAATTTCTCTCTGAAGATTGTAGAATTCATAAAAGGAAAGCTTCAAGAAGAATTCTAACTTGCCTTTGCAATGACGAGACGTGGGTGATGCGTTTGGAAATGTGACAAATTCAAAACTCCCGCGTCTGACATGTAGAAACAAGACACATAATCCTTAAACTCCTTTATGATCAGTCCTTCATCATGACCTTCAGTCACCTTCCTCCAGCCGGCTGTTACCAGGGAGCAGGTGGACCACGACGATCAGACTCCATGAACCAACCTGGTCCCAGCTCTCGAGGGACTCCAGGAACTATCCTGCTCCCATCAGAGGGACTCCAGGATCTATCCTGCTCCCATCAGAGGGACTCCAGGTACTATCCTGACCCCATCAGAGGGACTCCAGGATCTATCCTGACCCCATCAGAGGGACTCCAGGATCTATCCTGACCCCATCAGAGGGACTCCAGGATCTATCCTGCTCCCATCAGGGGGACTCCAGGATCTATCCTGCTCCCATCAGAGGGACTCCAGGATCTATCCTGACCCCATCAGAGGGACTCCAGGTACTATCCTGACCCCATCAGAGGGACTCCAGGATCTATCCTGACCCCATCAGAGGGACTCCAGGTACTATCCTGACCCCATCAGAGGGACTCCAGGATCTATCCTGACCCCATCAGAGGGACTCCAGGATCTATCCTGACCCCATCAGAGGGACTCCAGGATCTATCCTGACCCCATCAGAGGGACTCCAGGTACTATCCTGACCCCATCAGAGGGACTCCAGGATCTATCCTGACCCCATCAGAGGGACTCCAGGTACTATCCTGACCCCATCAGAGGGACTCCAGGATCTATCCTGACCCCATCAGAGGGACTCCAGGATCTATCCTGACCCCATCAGAGGGACTCCAGGATCTATCCTGACCCCATCAGAGGGACTCCAGGATCTATCCTGACCCCATCAGAGGGACTCCAGGATCTATCCTGCTCCCATCAGAGGGACTCCAGGATCTATCCTGACCCCATCAGAGGGACTCCAGGATCTATCCTGACCCCATCAGAGGGACTCCAGGATCTATCCTGACCCCATCAGAGGGACTCCAGGATCTATCCTGCTCCCATCAGAGGGACTCCAGGATCTATCCTGACCCCATCAGAGGGACTCCAGGATCTATCCTGACCCCATCAGAGGGACTCCAGGATCTATCCTGACCCCATCAGAGGGACTCCAGGATCTATCCTGCTCCCATCAGAGGGACTCCAGGATCTATCCTGACCCCATCAGAGGGACTCCAGGATCTATCCTGACCCCATCAGAGGGACTCCAGGATCTATCCTGACCCCATCAGAGGGACTCCAGGATCTATCCTGCTCCCATCAGAGGGACTCCAGGATCTATCCTGACCCCATCAGAGGGACTCCAGGATCTATCCTGACCCCATCAGAGGGACTCCAGGATCTATCCTGGTCCCATCAGAGGGACTCCAGGAACTATCCTGTCCCCATCAGAGGAACTCCAGGAACTATCCTGCTCCCATCAGAGGGACTCCAGGAACTATCCTGCTCCCATCAGAGGGACTCCAGGATCTATCCCGGCCCAAGCAGAGAGACGCCAGAAACTATCCTGACCCGGACTGAAGGACTTAAGAGTCTCATCCTTGCTTGTACTTAGGGACTGAAGGACTCCTCCCGGCCCTGGCTTGGGGATTCCAAGATTCATCCTTGCACTGATTAAGGAACTCCAGGGACCACCAGTTGTAAGCTACGCGGCATGACATGTGACTCAGCTGGAGTACAGGGATAATATGGATAGCATTGTCCTTATGAAGCCTTTCAACAACCCAGTCCAGACTGTTGTGTTGGGTCCCGCTCAGGTCATGACGCACAACAGAGCTCATGTACCCCTAATATGTTTTCCTAAACCAGTTTGTTGTGTTTGGTCCCGTCCTGGTCATAATATGGCACCGTTGTACCTCATATATACTACACGTTAGCCTAGACCAGATGTAGATCATAACATACAAGCACGACACTGGCCTCTACCTCGAATCACAACCAAGTTCCGACATCAGCCACTGCAGACTTTAAGACTACCTTTGCCGGCGTCCGGCTTCTATTCTCACGGGATATAAAGTGATGGTTCAGCGCCACCTCATCCCCTCCAATACGAACCACTTCATCCTCATCCCCTGCACAACGCTCTCCTCACCCTTCACTGTTGAGGCCCAACGCCCCTTTCACCCCTGACATTACGTGTCCCTCTCCCTCTCTCAGTATGGATACGAGGTCCCTCTCCTCACCAAAGTTTACACAGAAGAGTCCTCGTCTCTATACAAAGTACATAGGCAACACCCCTTCGCATTGTGCAGTACGGCTCCAGTCGGCGCTTCTTTATTACCACCCACAGCCACTAGGCGCAAGTCCCCCCCCCCTCACCATTCTCATGAACCTTGTCAGAGGTTGGAGATGTTCACTCACAGGATCCTGCAAAACGCCTCTCGCTCTATGAACTTAGAATGATACATCACTTGGGAGACGCACCATATTGTTCCCGGTAATACAGCTAACTAAGCTTTCGAAAGTTTGTGATTAGATTCTTTGACACAGAAATGTTTTCCCTAACAACCAGGCTTCTTGATTTTCATAAGTTTGGCTGCTTTTTTTTAAGGATAATTAGTTTTGCAGGATATGGAGAGAGAGAGAGAGAGAGAGAGAGAGAGAGAGAGAGAGAGAGAGAGAGAGAGAGAGAGAGAGAGATGGAAAGCAAGAATACTGGCGACATTTGGTTGTAATCCAGCAAGGCCAACATCTGAAGATAACCAGAAAACTTTTACTGTTCTTGATGGTGAGAGGTGACTGCCTGACGTCATCTTTCTTTTATCTAACCTTGTGAGAGACGAGAAGAATTTGTGGCGGTTACATGACCCAGCCAATCCTCTAGGGTCATGTTGAACTGAAGGAAGGTGGGAGATAAGGAAAGGCCAGGGGCCAGCCAGGCAAGAGTGTTATGGACAAGACCTAATAAGGAGAGACAGAGAGGGTGTGGGGCCTTGTGGCTGTGAGAGGAGGCAGCTGAAGTGTTCTCCATATATTACAGGGAAGACTTAAAGGCAGGACCTAAACTGGTATCCTTGTACATTAACGAAAGATTTTCCTCTCTTTTTCTCACACGCACCGGAGATAAGCTGCCGAAAGTGATTCCTGCTTTTCCTTCAAGAATTGTGGAGGGTCTGCAGCCTATTTTGTGCAAGTAAGGTGAAGAGTGATGTATGAAGGAGCTCTTGAGTGATGTATTGATTTGACAGTTAGTTTGAGTTTGCCAGATTATGTGAATTTAATATGACTCGAGAATGGAACCTTCTTAGGTTTAGATTAAATTCCAGGAACTTTATCAATTGCAGAAAATCAATTTCTTTTAATCACTGGTGTTCGTTTTTTGCAGACGTAGTTTTTAAGAGAGTGGATGGGTAACGCTGGAGAAGTGAACAAGCGTAGCTGAGTTACTGTATGAAAATACAGTTCTGTCTTGATGAAAGGGAGTAAAGTTCCAACAGAACCAGAAGAGTCAACACTCGTGTTTGAGGATATTTTGTGCTATTTAAACTTCATAACCGTCACGAGTGTTACCTGTGGTGATCATTTTACGTCCTTCAGCACACACTGAGCCAAGAAAGTGTGGGACGAACTCAGTAAAAGAATGTCCCAGGACCAGTCAGTCATAAGAACTGCGAAGATGAAAAGAGGAATGATGAAAGATGAACACACCAGAGAACAAATATTTGAAGATGTCGTGGGATATTGTTGAGAAGCGAGACCAGAGGGAAAGATTACCAGAGGACGAGTTGGAAGAGCTAAGGAGCCATTTCTAGGATCATGAAGGGAGTCGTGAAATAAGAGAGGGACTTAGTTATGGATGTGAGAAATATAGTCCCAGTGTATGAACGTAAATTCATTGTAGTGGAGGGGACTCGGTAAGTGCACAATCAGAGGAAAGATGATGCATTTATGTAGAAAACAAATAAGATCTGATGGATATTTTCTTGATGTCTTAGAGACTATTTAGTTAGAGGAAAGGACTTAAAGGCATACAGAATCTATCGAGAATAATGAGTAATGAGGTGCGGAAGGGGTAATACCAGATGATACCAAACATACTGTGTAACATAGTTAAAGTATGCAGCATAGATATGAGTTTCATGCATAGGTAAATGCTATGGGAAAAAAAAATTTACTGTTTTACCGCACCATTTTGCCTTTACCCGTAGCTTGAGCAAGATGGCATCAGAAACATACCATTAAGTCTTTGAGGAAAAATCTTTAGTTCAGTATCTTTTTCTCTTTTTTTCTCTTCTTTTTTTTTAAGTGATGGTAAAGTAGAAGAGAATTTCAAGTTCTCCTCACACAATCCTGTTAGTCTCCTTCCACGAGATGGGATACGTGGGTAGTAGTCTTCCCTCCTTTTCCTTAAGAGAAATAGTAACAAACACACACACACACACACACACACACACACACACACACACACACACACACAGTCGACAGTCCTTCAAAAGATGCAAGGAAAGAATAGTCTTGTTAGGATGTAAAGAAGTCTCTATGTAGCAACAAGTGTTGTGGATATCATGGAACATACTGAAAGAGGAAACAGCAAAAATGCAGACAGCATACAAAAGTTTAAGTTGTGTGACAAGATATGGCCCTGGAGACTAGGATCCCATGAGTGTAAAACTCCCTCCCTAGTAAGGTAAAAGAGACGGGGCCTCACGAGTGTAAAACTCCCTCCCCCGTACAGTACAAGAGACGGGGCCTCAAGAGTGTAAAACTCCCTACCCCGTACAGTACAACCAGGTGACCACACAACAAATGAATAATATTAGATAAATAATAATACCCTGACCAGGATCCAGGTGGGATTCCAGCACTTTTCCAGCTTCAGGTGTAGTTTCCAACGCAACATTTTGCATCAAGCAATTATTTCTGTCCAGTCAATACCAACAAGCAATGCGGCCACACCAGAGGCACGGTAATTCCCTCCGACAATTGCTATTTAACCTTCCACTGAGTGTGTGTGTGGGGGTCGAACTGTGCGCTAACTGCCGCTTTACTGTTGGCTGCAGACATCCTATTGAAATGGAAAACAAACTGAACTAATTGTCAAGATCAGACATCAAATCCTGTCACAAACACCGGAATTATACTTTGGTTGAGCCCGATAGTTTTATAATGTCATGAAGGGAGTTGAGGAAAGTTTTGAAACTTAGTTCGGCAGTTTGTGTTTTGGAGGTATTATCAGATATTTCTTGGCTCTCATCTCTGTGGTAGTAAACTACGTTTGACTGTCGGTTTCTTTTTAGCTGCTGAGTTTGGTGAGAGGCGTGCACGAAACAGAGTGAACTGGAACGTTTTGGTGTACTGGGTTCAACTTGCCGTCAGTGAAATGAACCAGGGCATGTGAAGCGTCTGTGGTAAACCTTGGAAAGGTCTGTGGAGCCTGGATGTGGATAGGGAGCTGTGGTTTCGGTACATTACGCATGACGGCTGAGAATGAGTGTGAGCGGATGTGGCCTTTCTTCATCTGTTTCCTGACGCTACCTCGCTGACGCAGGGAGCGGCGATTGGGTGTAGGGAGATGAGAATGTATATGTTAGTTTTTTCTTTCCCTTCATGAACTTGTGTTGTTTCGTGTGGGACAGAATGGCATCGGAAATTGATGGTATATATATATATATATATATATATATATATATATATATATATATATATATATATATATATATATATATATATATGTATGTATGCATATATATATATATATATATATATATATATATATATATATGTATAAATTTTTTTTTTTTTTTTTTTTTTTTTTTTTGCTTCGTCGCTGTCTCCCGCGGTTGCGAGGTAGCGCAAGGAAACAGACGAAAGAAATGGCCCAACCCACCCCCATACACCTGTATATACATACGTCCACACACGCAAATATACATACCTACACAGCTTTCCATGGTTTACCCCAGACGCTTCACATGCCCTGATTCAATCCACTGACAGCACGTCAACCCCGGTATACCACATCGCTCCAATTCACTCTATTCCTTGCCCTCCTTTCACCCTTCTGCATGTTCAGGCCCCGATCACACAAAATCTTCTTCACTCCATCTTTCCACCTCCAATTTGGTCTCCCTCTTCTCCTCGTTCCCTCCACCTCCGACACATATATCCTCTTGGTCAATCTTTCGTCACTCATTCTCTCCATGTGCCCAAACCATTTCAAAACACCCTCTTCTGCTCTCTCAACCACGCTCTTTTTATTTCCACACATCTCTCTTACCCTTACGTTACTTACTCGATCAAACCACCTCACACCACACATTGTCCTCAAACATCTCATTTCCAGCACATCCATCCTCCTGCGCACCACTCTATCCATAGCCCACGCCTCGCAACAATACAACATTGTTGGAACCACTATTCCTTCAAACATACCCATTTTTGCTTTCCGAGATAATGTTCTCGACTTCCACACATTCTTCAAGGCTCCCAGGATTTTCGCCCCCTCCCCCACCCTATGATCCACTTCCGCTTCCATGGTTCCATCCGCTGCCAGATCCACTCCCAGATATCTAAAACACTTCACTTCCTCCAGTTTTTCTCCATTTAGACTCACCTCCCAAGAGAGGAAAGTGATTGGTTCTCAGTGAATGTAGGTTTGCGGCAGGGGTGTGTGATGTCTCCATGGTTGTTTAATTTGTTTATGGATGGGGTTGTTAGGGAGGTGAATGCTAGAGTTTTTGAAAGAGGGGCAAGTATGAAGTGTGTTGGGGATGAGAGAGCTTGGGAAGTGAGTCAGTTGTTGTTCGCTGATGATACAGCGCTGGTGGCTGATTCATGTGAGAAACTGCAGAAGCTGGTGACTGAGTTTGGTAAAGTGTGTGAAAGAAGAAAGTTAAGAGTAAATGTGAATAAGAGCAAGGTTATTAGGTACAGTAGGGTTGAGGGTCAATTCAATTGGGAGGTGAGTTTGAATGGAGAAAAACTGGAGGAAGTGAAGTGTTTTAGATATCTGGGAGTGGATCTGGCAGCGGATGGAACCATGGAAGCGGAAGTGGATCATAGGATGGGGGAGGGGGCGAAAATTCTGGGAGCCTTGAAGAATGTGTGGAAGTCGAGAACATTATCTCGGAAAGCAAAAATGGGTATGTTTGAAGGAATAGTGGTTCCAACAATGTTGTATGGTTGCGAGGCGTGGACTATGGATAGAGTTGTGCGCAGGAGGATGGATGTGCTGGAAATGAGATGTTTGAGGACAATGTGTGGTGTGAGGTGGTTTGATCGAGTAAGTAACGTAAGGGTAAGAGAGATGTGTGGAAATAAAAAGAGCGTGGTTGAGAGAGCAGAAGAGGGTGTTTTGAAATGGTTTGGTCACATGGAGGGAATGAGTGAGGAAAGATTGACCAAGAGGATATATGTGTCGGAGGTGGAGGGAACGAGGAGAAGAGGGAGACCAAATTGGAGGTGGAAAGATGGAGTGAAAAAGATTTTGTGTGATCGGGGCCTGAACATGCAGGAGGGTGAAAGGAGGGCAAAGAATAGAGTGAATTGGAGCGATGTGGTATACCGGGGTTGACGTGCTGTCAGTGGATTGAATCAAGGCATGTGTATGGGGGTGGGTTGGGCCATTTCTTTCGTCTGTTTCCTTGCGCTACCACGCAAACGCGGGAGACAGCGACAAAGCAAAAAAAAAAAAAAAAAAAAAAAAAAAAAAATATATATATATATATATATATATATATATATATATATATATATATATATATATATATATATATACATATATATATATATATATATATATATATATATATATATATATATATATATATATATATATATATATATATATATGTGTGTGTGTGTGTGTGTGTGTGTGTGTGTGTGTGTTAATTGATAGGCGCGTGGAAGAGAGACTTTTGGATATTAATGTGCTGAGAGGTGCAACTGGATGGATGTCTGATCATTATCTTGTGGAGGCGAAGGTGAAGATTTGTAGAGGTTTTCAGAAAAGAAGAATGTTGGAGTGAAGAGAGTGGTGAGAGTAAGTGAGCTTGAAGGAGACTGAGTTCAGAATGGAAAAAGGTTAGAACTAAGGACATAAGGGGAGTGGTGGAGGAATTGGATGCATTTAGGGAAGCAGTGATGGCTTGCACAAAAGATGCTTGTGGTATGAGAAGCGTGGGAGGTGGGCAGATTAGAAAGGGTAGTGAGTGGTGGGATGAAGAAGTAAGATTATTAGTGAAAGAGAAGAGAGAGGCATTTGGACAATTTTTGCAGGGAAAGAATGCAAATGACTGGGAGATGTATAAAAGAAAGAGACAGGAGGTCAAGAGAATGGTGCAAGAGGTGAAAAAGAGGGCAAATGAGAGTTGAGATGAGAGGCTATCATTAAATTTTAGGGAGAATAAAAAGATGTTTTGGAAGGAGGTAAATAAAGTGCTTAAGACAGAGGAATCAATAGGAACTTCAGTGAAGGGGGCTAATGGTGATGTGAGAAGGAGATGGAGTGAGTATTTTGAAGGTTTATTGAATGTGTTTGATGATACAGTGGCAGATATAGGGTGTTTTGGTCGAGGTGGTGTACAAAGTGAGAGGGTTAGGGAAAATGATTTGGTAAACAGAGAAGAGGTAGTAAAAGCTTTACGGAAGATGAAAGCCGGCAAGACAGCAGATTTGGATGGTATTGCAGTGGAATTTATCAAAAAGGGGGTGACTGTATTGTTGACTGGTTGGTAAGGTTATTTAATGTATGTATGACTCATGATGAGGTGCCTGAGAATTGGCGGAATGCTTGCACAGTGCCATTGTACAAAGGCAAAGGGGATAAAAGTGAGTGCTCAAATTACAGAGGTATAAGTTTGTTGAGTATTCCTGGTAAATTATATGGGAGGGTATTGATTGAGAGGGTGAAGGCATGTACAGAGCATCAGATTGGGGAAGAGCAGTGTGGTTTCAGAAGTGGTAGAGGATGTGTGGATCAGGTGTTTGCTTTGAAGAATGTATGTGAGAAATACTTAGAAAAGCAAATGGATTTGTATGTAGCATTTATGGATCTGGAGAAGGCATATGATGGAGTTGATAGAGATGCTCTGTGGAAAGTACTAAGAATATATGGTGTGGGAGGCAAGTTGTTAGAAGCAGTGAAAAGTTTTATCGAGGATGTAAGGCATGTGTACGTGTAGGAAGAGAGGAAAGTGATTGGTTCTCAGTGAATGTGGGTTTGCGGCAGGAGTGTGTGATGTCTCCATGGTTGTTTAATTTGTTTATGGATGGGGTTGTTAGGGAGGTGAATGCAAGAGTTTTGGAAAGAGGGGCAAGTATGCAGTCTGTTGTGGATGAGAGAGCTTGGGAAGTGAGTCAGTTGTTGTTCGCAGATGATACAGCGCTGGTGGCTGATTCATGTGAGTTTGGTAAATTGTGTGAAAGAAGAACACTGAGAGTAAATGTGAATAAGAGCAAGGTTATTAGGTACAGTAGGGTTGAGGGACAAGTCAATTGGGAGGTAAGTTTGAATGGAGAAAACCTGGAGGAAGTGAAGTGTTTTAGATATCTGGGAGTGGATTTGGCAGTGGATGGAACAATGGAAGCGGAAGTGAATCATAGGGTGGGGGAGGAGGCGAAAGCTCTGGGAGCGTTGAAGAATGTGTGGAAGTCGAAGACATTATCTCGGAAAGCAAAAATGGATATGTTTGAAGGAATAATGGTTCCAACAATGTTATATAGTTGCGAGGCGTGGGCTATAGATAGAGTTGTGCGGAGGACGGTGGATGTGCTGGAAATGAGATGTTTGAGGACAACATATGGTGTGAGGTGGTTTGATCGAGTAAGTAATAATAGGGTAAGAGTGATGTGT
The DNA here is from genome assembly GCF_036320965.1 of Panulirus ornatus. NCBI lineage: Eukaryota > Metazoa > Arthropoda > Malacostraca > Decapoda > Palinuridae > Panulirus > Panulirus ornatus. The sequence goes on from NC_092242.1 coordinate 52,257,454, forward strand.
GGTAATAAAAAGAGTGTGGTTGAGAGAGGAGAAGAGGGTGTTTTGAAATGGTTTGGTCACATGGAGAGAATGAGTGAGGAAAGATTGACCAAGAGGATATATGTGTCGGAGGTGGAGGGAACGAGGAGAAGTGGGAGACCAAATTGGAGGTGGAAAGATGGAGTGAAAAAGATTTTGAGTGATCGGGGCCTGAACATGCAGGAGGGTGAAAGGCGTGCAAGGAATAGAGTGAATTGGAACGATATGGTGTGTCGCGGTCGACGTGCTGTCAATGGATTGAACCAGGGCATGTGAAGCGTCTGGGGTAAACCATAGAAAGTTGTGTGGGGCCTGGATGTGGAAAGGGAGCTGTGGTTTCGGTGCATTATTGCATGAGAGCTAGAGACTGAGTGTGAACGAATGTGGCCTTTGTTGTCTTTTCCTAGTGCTACCTCGCACACATGAGGGGGGAGGGGTTTTTATTTCATGTGTGGCGGCGTGGCGATGGGAATGAGTAAAGGCAGACAGTATGAATTATGAACATGTGTATATATGTATATGTCTGTGTGTGTATATATATGTATACGTTGAGATGTATAGGTATGTATATTTGCGTGTGTGGACGTGTATGTATTGTATGTGGGTGGGTTGGGCCATTCTTTCGTCTGTTTCCTTGCGCTACCTCGCTTACGCGGGAGACAGCGACAAAGCAAAATAGAAATATAATAAATAATATATATATATATATATATATATATATATATATATATATATATATATATATATATATATATATATATATATATATATATATATATGTGTGTGTGTGTGTGTGTGTGTGTGTGTGTGTGTGTGTGTGTGGTTTTGGACAATCACATGTTTACCAAATGGCGTCCTAGCTTCGTCTCTTCCATGTATATCAACTGACTGTTATATTTCTCTCTTGCGTCTCCCATGATGATGTGATTATTACACGAAATTGCACTTGGGAACTTTTTGTGTTTCATTTTCCCCGTGGATTCATAGGAATATATATAGAATGTAGATTTGTAGGTTTGCGGCAGGGGTGTGTGATGTCTCCATGGTTGTTTAATTTGTTTATGGATGGGGTTGTTAGGGAGGTAAATGCAAGAGTTTTGGAAAGAGGGGCAAGTATGAAGTCTGTTGGGGATGAGAGAGCTTGGGAAGTGAGTCAGTTGTTGTTCGCTGATGATACAGCGCTGGTGGCTGATTCATGTGAGAAACTGCAGAAGCTGGTGACTGAGTTTGGTAAAGTGTGTGAAAGAAGAAAGTTAAGAGTAAATGTGAATAAGAGCAAGGTTATTAGGTACAGTAGGGTTGAGGGTCAAGTCAATTGGGAGGTGAGTTTGAATGGAGAAAAACTGGAGGAAGTGAAGTGTTTTAGATATCTGGGAGTGGATCTGGCAGCGGATGGAACCATGGAAGCGGAAGTGGATCATAGGGTGGGGGAGGGGGCGAAAATTCTGGGGGCCTTGAAGAATGTGTGGAAGTCGAGAACATTATCTCGGAAAGCAAAAATGGGTATGTTTGAAGGAACAGTGGTTCCAACAATGTTGTATGGTTGCGAGGCGTGGGCTGTGGATAGAGTTGTGCGCAGGAGGATGGATGTGCTGGAAATGAGATGTTTGAGGACAATGTGTGGTGTGAGGTGGTTTGATCGAGTGAATAACGTAAGGGTAAGAGAGATGTGTGGAAATAAAAAGAGCGTGGTTGAGAGAGCAGAAGAGGGTGTTTTGAAGTGGTTTGGGCACATGGAGAGAATGAGTGAGGAAAGATTGACCAAGAGGATATATGTGTCGGAGGTGGAGGGAACGAGGAGAAGAGGGAGACCAAATTGGAGGTGGAAAGATGGAGTGAAAAAGATTTTGTGTGATCGGGGCCTGAACATGCAGGAGGGTGAAAGGAGGGCAAGGAATAGAGTGAATTGGAGCGATGTGGTATACCGGGGTTGACGTGCTGTCAGTGGATTGAATCAGGACATGTGAAGCGTCTGGGGTAAACCATGGAAAGCTGTGTAGGTACGTATATTTGCGTGTGTGGACGTATGTATATACATGTGTATGGGGGGGGGGCCATTTCTTTCGTCTGTTTTCTTGCGCTACCTCGCAAACGCGGGAGACAGCGACAAAGTATAATAAAATAAATAAATATATATATATATATATATATATATATATATATATATATATATATATATATATATTCCACTTCCGCTTCCATGGTTCCATTCGCTGCCAGATCCACTCCCAGATATCTAAAACACTTCACTTCCTCCAGTTTTTCTCCATTCAAACTCACCTCCCAATTGACTTGACCCTCAACCCTACTGTACCTAATAACCTTGCTCTTATTCACATTTACTCTTAACTTTCTTCTTTCACACACTTTACCAAACTCAGTCACCAGCTTCTGCAGTTTCTCACATGAATCAGCCACCAGCGCTGTATCATCAGCGAACAACAACTGACTCACTTCCCAAGCTCTCTCATCCCCAACAGACTTCATACTTGCCCCTCTTTCCAAAACTCTTGCTTTCACCTCCCTAACAACCCCATCCATAAACAAATTAAACAACCATGGAGACATCACACACCCCTGCCGCAAACCTACATTCACTGAGAACCAATCACTTTCCTCTCTTCCTACACGTACACATGCCTTACATCCTCGATAAAAACTTTTCACTGCTTCTAACAACTTGCCTCCCACACCATATATTCTTAATACCTTCCACAAAGCATCTCTATCAAGTCTATCATATGCCTTCTCCAGATCCATAAATGCTACATACAAATCCATTTGCTTTTCTAAGTATTTCTCACATACATTCTTCAAAGCAAACACCTGATCCACACATCCTCTACCATTTCTGAAACCACACTGCTCTTCCCCAATCTGATGCTCTGTACATGCCTTCACCCTCTCAATCAATACCCTCCCATATAATTTACCAGGAATACTCAACAAACTTATACCTCTGTAATTTGAGCACTCACTCTTATCCCCTTTGCCTTTGTACAATGGCACTATGCACGCATTCCGCCAATCATAGGGTGGGGGAAGGGGCGAAAATTCTGAGAGCCTTGAAGAATGTGTGGAAGTCGAGAACATTATCTCGGGAAGCAAAAATGGGTATGTTTGAAGGAATAGTGGTTCCAACAATGTTGTATGGTTGCGAGGCGTGGGCTATGGATAGAGTTGTGCGCAGGAGGATGGATGTGCTGGAAATGAGATGTTTGAGGACAATGTGTGGTGTGAGGTGGTTTGATCGAGTAAGTAACGTAAGGGTAAGAGAGATGTGTGGAAATAAAAAGAGCGTGGTTGAGAGAGCAGAAGAGGGTGTTTTGAAATGGTTTGGGCACATGGAGAGAATGAGTAAGGAAAGATTGACCAAGAGGATATATGTGTCGGAGGTGGAGGGAACGAGGAGAAGAGGGAGACCAAATTGGAGGTGGAAAGATGGAGTGAAAAAGATTTTGTGTGATCGGGGCCTGAACATGCAGGAGGATGAAAGGAGGGCAAGGAATAGAGTGAATTGGAGCGATGTGGTATACCGGGGTTGACGTGCTGTCAGTGGATTGAATCGGGGCATGTGAAGCGTCTGGGGTAAACCATGGAAAGCTGTGTAGGTATGTATATTTTGCGTGTGTTGACGTATGTATATACATGTGTATGGGGGTGGATTGGGCCATTTCTTTCGTCTGTTTCCTTGCGCTACCTCGCAAACGCGGGAGACAGCGAAAAAAAAAAAAAAAAAAAAAAAATATATATATATATATATATATATATATATATATATATATATATATATATATATAGAATGTGTGTATGAATATATAAGTGTATGTATGTATGTATGTATGTATGTATGTATCCCAGTGCCTCGCCCAGTGCCCAACCAATTCCTCTTCATTGCCTCACCAGTACAAAAGTAGTGGTGGAAGTTTATCCCACTAACACAGACGTCTTGTACATCAAACTTGTGCAGGTCCTTTTAACAATCCACAGGCACAGTTCACTGATGTAGGGGATCCACTTTTATGCCTCAAGAGTACAGCTTACCAATAAACGTCTCCCGCCCAGTTCACCAGGACAGTTCACAAGTTCTAATCATTACTAGATGTCGCAGGTACGCGTCACCAGCTAAAACCACCAAGAGAAATTGGACAGATCTGACCAGTAAGACTTCCTAGTAGAGCTGGTATAACTGGGCAGGATAACCTGTAGATGTAGCTCGCCAAGACACCTCATCAGGCAGCTCACTAGGACGTCATACCAGCACGCTTCATTGATACAACACACCACAACAGATCTCCGATGCAGCTCTACAACATAGCAGTAAGCTTATCAGACGAGTTAGACTACGAAGCTCATCAGCACAGATTATTATTGGGACAGCTTAATAACCCAGCTAACCAGAGACGAGTCCCAGTACAGCTTACTGACACAGCGAACCCAAGGCGCCTGTTGGGTGCGGCCAGACTGCTGCTGTAACCCCGTCCTCACCCGCCACAACCACCTGACTCCCTGGCTTCAGGCCAGACACCAGTGCCACAACACCACTGATGTTGTTAAACCAAGATGTAAAACCGTTTTACAACCTCCTGCCATGTTCAGGTTGTGCATGAGGGATCATTCCTGGATAATGTTCTACTCTGTAGTCCAACAAAACTCTCACTTGGGCTCCGACCAGGCAATTGCAGATGAAAGAGGTTGTGTGGCAAGATCTGAGAGAGGTCAACATGCCAGACGCGAGTGAGGCTGTGATGCCAGACATGAGGGAGGCTGTGATGCCAGACATGAGGCAGGCTGTGATGCCAGACATGAGGGAGGCTGTGATGCCAGACATGAGGCAGGCTGTGATGCCAGACATGAGGGAGGCTGTGATGCCAGACATGAGGCAGGCTGTGATGCCAGACATGAGGGAGGCTGTGATGCCAGACATGAGGCAGGCTGTGATGACAGAGGTGAGGTGTAGGATGTTGTGTTGCATTAGACGGGAGAGGCTGTGGTGCCAGACATGGGAAAGAATATAATATAGAGAACTTCTGCTCTAAAGTCCGACTTTTTTGTAATACGAAAAGCTCTTACATTTGGATCAGAAGTGAGACAAGAAATGGGCAGCAACAAAGTAATATTACTTATAGAAGCTTCTCCTCAGCAGGAAAGTCCAGGACTTTTATCTTTATCATAACATATGACGGTGGAAATGGTTGCCTTTATACATATACTTTCAGCCAGGGAAGGGAAGATAAAGCTATATTGCTGGTAAGAGAAGATTTGATGCTATACCATTACTAAAAAGAAGACTTTTGCTATACCACTGTTGCTGTACCACTTGTGAAAAGAATATTTGGTTCTATACCACTTGTGAAAAGAATACTTGGAGCTATACCACTAGTGAAGAGAATTGTGCCACTAGTGAAAAGATTTGGTGCTCTACAACTAGTGAAACAAAGACGGTGTTATATTACTGATGAGATAAGAGAGGCATTTGGGCGTTATTTACAGGGAAGGAGTGAAAATGATTGGGATATGTATAAGAAGAAGCGGCAAGAAGCCAAGAGGAAGGTACAGGGGTTGAAAAGAGGGCAAATGAGAGTTAGGGTGAGCGAGTATCAGTAAAGTTTAGGGAGAATTAGGTATTTGGAAGGAAGTAAGTCATGTGTTTAAAGCAAGAGAAAGAATGAGAATACCGGTGAAGGGGCAAGGGTGAAGTGGTAACAGGTAGTGATGCAGTGAGGATGAGATGGTTTGAGTATTTTGAAGGACTGTTGAGTGTTTGATGACAGGGTGGCAGATGTAAGGTGTATGAGTCGGGGTGATACACGAAGTGAGAAAGTCATGGAGAGACATTTGGTGAAGAGAGAAGAGGTGGTGAAAGCCTTACGTAAGATGAAATGTGGCATGACGGCTGGGATGGATGGTATTTCGGTTAAATTTCTTAAGAAAGGGGATGAATGTGTTGATGGTATACTAGGCTTTTCATTGTATGTATAGGTCATGGTGAGGTGCTTGAGTATTGGCGGAATGTATGTATGGTGCCATTGTACAAAGGCAAAAGGGATAAAGGTGAGTGTTCAAACTACAGAGGTGTAAATTTGTTAAGTACACCTGGTAAGCTGTGTGGGAGGGTAGTGATTGAGAGGATGGAGGCATGTGCAGAGTATCAGGTTGGGGAGGAACAGTGTGATTTCAGAAGTGGTAGAGTATATATGTATCAGGTATTTATCTGAAAAAAGATCATTCTTTTATACTTGTTGGCCGTTTCCTGTGTTAGCGAGGTAGTGCCAGACGCAGAATTGCCCTCATTCGTTGTCATCCATTATCTAGCTGTCATGTGTAATGCAGCGAAACCACAGCCCCCTGTCCACAGCCAATCCTCACGCACATTTTCGTGATTTCCCTGACTGCTTTATATGCTCTGGCTCAGTCCACTGACAGCACGTCGCCCCCTGTATACCGCATCTCTCTAATTCACTCTATCCCATGCACGCTTTTCACCTCCTTCCATGTTCAGGCCGCGATCGCTCATAATCGTATTCAGTTCATCCTTCCATCTCCAACTTAGTCTCCCCCTACTCCTTGTTTCCTCCACTTATGTCTAACTCTCCTCACTCATTCTCTCCATTTGTCCTTATTATATTCAGCACACCCTATTCAACTCTATCAGCTATACACTTCTTATTACATCTCCCTCTTACCCATTCATATCTTTCCATTCATGCATAATTATACCCCAGCTAACTAGCTGAACCGAATAACTTTTCTTATATTCACATTTACTCTCAACTTTCTCCTCTCACACACTTTTCCAGATTCAGTCACCAACGTCTGCAGTTTCTCACACGAATCTGCCACCAGTGCCGTGTCACCAGCAGTAGACTGTATACCTGTCTCCCTTTCCAAGACCATTTACCTCACTTATCACCCTATCCATAGATAGATTAAACAGCCATGGTGACATTGCACATCCCTGCGTGGACCGACCTTTACCCGAGCCACTAGCCCTCCTCTGTCCACTCGTACACACGACTTACTTTCGTGATTAAAACTCCTCACTGGTTCTGATAGCTTTCCTTCCGTATGTTTTCTCCAGATCCACGAATACCACATACAGCTGTATCCATCTGTCTCGCTAAGTATTTTCATCACACATTTTTCAAGGCAAATGTCTGGTTCCTACATCCTTTACCGCTCCTGAAACCGCATTGTTCTTCCTTAATCTCATGCCCTGTGCGTACCACACCTTTGCCCCCCTTGACTTTATGCCATGGCATTATACATGCACTACACCAATCCTCAGGCACCTCACAATGATCCATATACACACTGCAAATCCAAACTAACTAATCAACATCACAGGCATCTGAATGTATGGATATAACAAAGATGAGAAAGACTGGAGAGATAGGTATTATGTTTGAGGAGAGGATCCTAGATGTTGTACCTCTGAATGAAACAAAACTTAAGGATATCATCACAGTCATGCCCTTTTTAAGGATATTCAATTTGCTTTACAATCCACTCAAGTCCCTCTGTCAGATTACGCAAAGGCTTTCACCACCTCTTTTCTTTTCCCTCAAACCTTTTGCCATGGCTTTCTTCGCATACCTCCCCGTCCCAAACACATCTGTCACCCTACCTTCCATGGAGCAACCAGATCGTTACTTGATCAAGAGTTCTGAAGAGGCCCTTTGGTGATGCTGATAACCTTAGTGAAGGGCAGGAAAGAGGAGGAGGTGCAAGAGATCAGACGATGCGAAAGGAAAGGACACAAGCTGATAACAGAAGGATGGGTCACTGATGGTGTAGGAGGAGAAAGATATGGCAGCTGTGTAGATGGTCAACCACAGTGGTGAGGAGTGGTGGCGAGCCAGTGGTGAGGACCGTTGGTGTGCCAGGGTGGTGAGGAGTGGTTAGGAGTCAGAGTGGCGAGGAGTACTTGCAAGCCAGTGGTGAGAAATGGTAATGAGTCAGAGTGATGGGGACTGATGGTGAACCAAAGAGGTGAGGCCCATTGTTCCCTCTAAGCGACGCGATAGCCTAATAGACCACACTTAATTCTACAACTGCGCTTATCATGAGCACCCGGTCGACACTGTTGGATTCCAAGGTGTGTCACAAGCTAGACTCGTATGATATAATGAAGACAGTAGGAAAAAAGGTTTGCTATAGATTCGCTGGCTTGTTTTCGATACTGTTTCCAATTTGGCGACTACTTCGCTCGATGTACAAATATTTTCTTGTTAATCCAGCGACGATCTCTGGCGCCTAGCATCTATTTTTGGCAACTGTAAATAACACCTCTAGTGAGGGAAAGTGTTACAGTGAGCATTAGATAACCAAGCTTGAGGGCGACACCTTACTGTGTGGTATATGGGTGCAGTTCATATCTTCCACCCAGTTTTCAGTAAGGTTAAGAACATTTACTCTCATACTGAATAATATTTTACATGTAACAATATTACACATGACCACACCTGCACACACCATTCGCTCACGCCACAGTCATGGCGTAACATGACACCACATTTTTCTCGTCACTTGAAGCACTATCATTTCAGCTTAATTATATTCAGTAATTACAGCACGTATGAATTATGAAAGACTGAATATATACACCGCATGATAATAGAATTTCAGAAGTAAAATGCAATAAAAAATATTCATTACTGGGTACATTATACATGACCAGGTGGTAGTGAAGGGCAGTCATATCAAGGGCATTAAATTAGTACTAAAAAGAATAGAATCAAAATTATTGTGAGCTAGTGAGTAATTGATAGTCATCTGTTGCCTCAAAACTCAGTAACTGAAGGTTTAATCTTGTTCGGATTGCCAGGTATAATGAAGTCTGAAGCTATATTATCTTTGAAGGGTCGCGGTGTTTCATGAACCCAAGCAACGAGCAGTAACGAAGCATATGACTCATACACTGAATTTAGGGATTCTTCTGATAAAAGTGAGAATGTGAATGTCAATGATATCAATGCCTTGTGTTTCCCAGTATCAAAAACAGCTCTTACCAAGACCATGGAAGCAGTAATTGAATCGGAGCATAAAACTACGCGGAACCGCTTGAGTTCTGAATCAATAAATGAGTCATGGTTCGAGGCTCAACTTTTGAGTTTTAATCAATTTACTTGTTCAGTTGTCGCATAGCTACTCTGATCTGATTTATTTTAACTGGATCGTAAGCACTTCGGTGAATTACTTTGGAATTATAAATAATAAATCTGAAATCACATTTATGAAAATGAACCACCCGTCTTATATAAGATGTCCGGAAAGCATGTAAATTTCATCTGTACTGTGAGGAGGTGGTCTTGTGTGTCTGTCTGTTTGAACACACTCCCACTAAGCTGCCAGACGTACGACAACTAACCCTCATAAAAAGTTGTCAATGATTCGTCCATTCTCTTGGTATGATTGCTGGCCATTGAAGTTGATATACTTTCGTGAAAATATGATACTGTTTATATTGTGAAAATGTGTCTTCTGTGTGTTTTTATGTAGACTCGTTGCCAAACGCCTGAAAACTAACCCCTATATACGTATGACAATAATTCATCTTCTTCCCTAGCACGTTAGAGTTTGCAGGCTGGTCGGGTGATATATTCTCGAGTGCCGGAAGGTTGTCCCGGCATAAACTGGGAGGTGTGAAGACGGGAAATGACGGGGATGAGTGTTTACAAAAATAAGAATAAATAGCACTGAACAATGCCATTCCAACGTTCAGCGGTTCAGGGTGTGATGGCCAGGAGAGGAAGGAATGGTGGTGGTGAGGGAGGATGTAGTGGCGAGGGAGGAAGGGAGCTATGGTGATAAGGGAGGATGGACTGGCGAGAGAAAGGGGAACAGTTATGTTGAATGAGGGTGCTGTCGCCATAGAGAGAGGGAACTGTGTTGTTGTGAGGGAGGCTGTGGTAACCAAGGAGGGAGGGAGCTCTGGTGTTGAGAGGTTAGTAGCCAAGGAGGGAGGGCTCGGTGGCCGGAAGGGAGAGTGTGGTAGCCAGGGAGGGAGGGAGGGTGTGGTGGTCTGGGAGGGACATTTTGGTGGTGGTGGTGAGTGAGGGTGAGGCAGACCTCCACAGGAGTGAGCAGGTGACGACGGCCTGGAGGGCCCGAATCTGCGAGTTTCAGTCCACCATTACTAGGAGCAAGTACAGTGAACAAATCCCTTGCATTTTTGTGTTTCTTATTCCCAGATACAATGTTGATATGTGTTTGATCAATTGGATCAGTGGAATGTTGCAAAATGTTTCGTTACACTATAGGGGTACAGGGTCGACAGAATATGTCCCAGGGTACAGTAGGGGTACAGGCTCGGCATGACATGTCCCAGGGTACAGTAGGGGCACAGGACGGCAGGACATGTCCCAGCTGCTACAGTTGCTGTTGCAGCTGTTACCGCTGCTGATGGTAAAACTGCTGTGCGAGCAGCTCTGAATAAACTAAATCCTATTATCCCTTTTGGTCATTTGATGTACGCAGGTGTCATTGTCACCGTTCTGAGCTGCAGGATCGGGACAGAATGATGTGTGTGGGTTGTCTGATGTATAATATCCGCTTATGTCAGGTAAGCCTGGAAAACACTACCTTTCCCGAGAATGAATCCCATTGGAGCATTATACCGCGCTCTGAGGGCTGTGTTCATGGGAAGCTGAACTCTTACACACAGAGAATTAACCTTTATGTCTTCTGTGAAGGATATAAATGTGATAAGCCATGTATAATGCGTGAGGAATGAACTCGCTCATTAAGCATCCGACAAAGGGACAGCAGATAGCACCAGGTAACAGGGAGACAAGACACAAACGATTCAGTTTAGATGGTGTGATAGTGAACTGGCGCGACGTGAGGTGAGCCGAGGGAGGGAAAAGCTTTGCCCTGGTGAGCAGTTGGTTCAGAAGACACAGACAGATTCCTCCTTGAGACGAGGATCATTAGTAGTGTCCTGTCCTTGCCTCCTGTGTCATCACACACACACACACACACACACACACACACACACACATCGAACACTTGTGTACTGATCAACAGATCAACAATTCTTGGTGATCTACATTATCAAACATCTGAAACTCACCAAGTGACACAGTGAAGATTAAGTGAATAGACAGAGTGTTTGTTTGACTACGGCTATGAAGCCACATGTCACATGATCATCAGGAGTCCACAACACTAGACACTTGTGGTATCCACCAGGCAACTCAGTCGTAGAGTCCAGGATATCTAGGGTTGATAGTGACCCACGATTATTGATGAGCTGACAACACTAGTGACTTAACATCTGTAGATTATATTACTATTTGTGTGTTATTGATGAAGTTTTATACTCGTGTCTTAACCTTGTATGTATCATGCCTTTACTCTAATGTACGTACACACACACACACACACACACACACACACACACACACACACACACACACACACATACTGCCTAGCAGTAAGCCCCGAGGGAAGGATGAACATCTGGGTTGAGGATGGGCCGATTGCCATGCCCAGGATTCGAGACCATGAGGGCCCGACCCCGGGCTGGCCCGTGCTGACTCATGGTCAGTAACGCTGACCACTCGCTTATTATTCCTATTAACAGTTCGTCAGTCGTTCCCCCTACAATGTAACAAATACTATTCCCTAGTTCCATTGCCCAAGAAAGAATGAGAACCTTGTATTTCAACACAACGTAAAAAGACACCCAAAAATTCTGCGTCTGCCAAGTTACAACTTTGTGCACTAACTTGCAAAACAAACCATCAACATGAGTCGTCTACACAGGCGACGTAAGTCTGGTAAGCTGATTACCAGCTGCTGGCCCCAGCCTCCGCAGTCATGCCCCCCGCCGACCCAACAGCTTTGTAAACTAGGAACAAATATACGTCGTACTAATGTCGTCAACACTCACAATATTTTACCAGACGCTTCTAGGGTTAGTATAAAGCGGAAAAAAGAAGAAAAGAAAAGGGAAATAGTAATGACAATTTCCATGTCTTGATGGCAATATCCAGCCATCAAAGGTGCCTTTCATTTTGCATTTCGGTTCTCTCTGTTGCCAAAGCGTTCCCTCGATACGTGCCGCGCGCCCACAGCTTCCACCCTCTGCGACCCACTCTCTCCCACCTTAGCTCCGTCCCTGATCTGGAGACCGTAGATTGGTGTGGTGTATCTATAGCTTCGTCGTCACCTACTTACAGAAGTTTTCATCGAAAGAACGCAAGATCAGTTCTCCCACACTCAGCACCCATTCAGAAAATTGAAGTAGCTTTTTATGTCTCTCCTCTCGACGTCAGTGTTCACAGTAGTGTTGTATACTTCACAACTGTGGCCCAGTTTTCACAGTAGCATAATACGTTTCACAACTGTTCCTCAGTTTTCACCGCAGGAAAACGTGTTTCACAGATATGCTTCATGTCTCACACGTTCACACCACTGTGGTCTCTCTTGTAGGATAACTGATTATGTAATTAGAATCTCCTCTCTCTCTCTCTCTCTCTCTCTCTCTCTCTCTCTCTCTCTCTCTCTCTCTCTCTCTCTCTCTCTCTCTCTCTCTCTCTCTCTCTTTCTCTCTCTCTCTCTCTCTTATATATATATATATTTTTTTTTTTTTTTTTTTTTTTTTTTTTTATACTTTGTCGCTGTCTCCCGCGTTTGCGAGGTAGCGCAAGGAAACAGACGAAAGAAATGGCCCAACCCCCCCCCCCCATACACATGTACATACACACGTCCACACACGCAAATATACATACCTACACAGCTTTCCATGGTTTACCCCAGACGCTTCACATGCCTTGCTTCAATCCACTGACAGCACGTCAACCCCTGTATACCACATGACTCCAATTCACTCTATTTCTTGCCCTCCTTTCACCCTCCTGCATGTTCAGGCCCCGATCACACAAAATCTTTTTCACTCCATCTTTCCACCTCCAATTTGGTCTCCCTCTTCTCCTCGTTCCCTCCACCTCCGACACATATATCCTCTTGGTCAATCTCTCCTCACTCATTCTCTCCATGTGCCCAAACCATTTCAAAACACCCTCTTCTGCTCTCTCAACCACGCTCTTTTTATTTCCACACATCTCTCTTACCCTTACGTTACTTACTCGATCAAACCACCTCACACCACACATTGTCCTCAAACATCTCATTTCCAGCACATCCATCCTCCTGCGCACATCTCTATCCATAGCCCACGCCTCGCAACCATACAACATTGTTGGAACCACTATTCCCTCAAACATACCCATTTTTGCTTTCCGAGATAATGTTCTCGACTTCCACACATTTTTCAAGGCTCCCAAAATTTTCGCCCCCTCCCCCACCCTATGATCCACTTCCGCTTCCATGGTTCCATCCGCTGACAGATCCACTCCCAGATATCTAAAACACTTCACTTCCTCCAGTTTTTCTCCATTCAAACTCACCTCCCAATTGACTTGACCCTCACCCCTACTGTACCTAATAACCTTGCTCTTATTCACATTTACTCTCAACTTTCTTCTTCCACACACTTTACCAAACTCAGTCACCAGCTTCTGCAGTTTCTCACATGAATCAGCCACCAGCGCTGTATCATCAGCGAACAACAACTGACTCACTTCCCAAGCTCTCTCATCCCCAACACACTTCATACTTGCCCCTCTTTCCAGGACTCTTGCATTTACCTCCCTTACAACCCCATCCATAAACAAATTAAACAACCATGGAGACATCACACATCCCTGCCGCAAACCTACATTCACTGAGAACCAACCACTTTCCTCTCTTCCTACACGTACACATGCCTTACATCCTCGATAAAAACTTTTCACTGCTTCTAACAACTTGCCTCCCACACCATATATTCTTAATACCTTCCACAGAGCATCTCTATCAACTCTATCATATGCCTTCTCCAGATCCATAAATGCTACATACAAATCCATTTGCTTTTCTAAGTATTTCTCACATACATTCTTCAAAGCAAACACCTGATCCACACATCCTCTACCACTTCTGAAACCGCACTGCTCTTCCCCAATCTGATGCTCTGTACATGCCTTCACCCTCTCAATCAATACCCTCCCATATAATTTACCAGGAATACTCAACAAACTTATACCTCTGTAATTTGAGCACTCACTCTTATATATATATATATATATATATATATATATATATATATATATATATATATATATATATATATATATATTTCTTTTCTTTCTTTCATACTATTCGCCATTTCCCGCATTAGCGAGGTAGCGTTAAGAACAGAGGACTGGGCCTTTAAGGGAATAGCCTCACCTGGCCCCCTTCTCGGCTCCTTCTTTTGGAAAATTAAAAAGAAATGAGGGGAGGATTTCCAGCCCCCCGCTCCCTTCCCTTTTAGTCGCCTTCTACGACACGCAGGAAATACGTGGGAAGTATTCTTTCTCCCCTATCCCCAGGGATTATATATATATATATATATATATATATATATATATATATATATATATATATATATAAATATATATATATATATATATATATATATATATATATATATATATATATATATATATTTCTTTTTTCTTTCAAACTATTCGCCATTTCCCGCATTAGCGAGGTAGCGTTAAGAACAGAGGACTGGGCCTTTGAGGGAATACCCTCACCTGGCCCAATTCTCTGTTCCTTCTTTTGGAAAATTAAAAAAAATACCGAGAGGGGAGGATTTCCAGCCCCCCGCTCCCTCCCCTTTTAGTCGCCTTCTACGACACGCAGGGAATACGTGGGAAGTATTCTTAATCCCCTATCCCCAGGGATAATATATATATATATATATATATATATATATATATATATATATATATCTTTTTCTTTTAAACTATTCGCCATTTCCCGCGTTAGCGAGGTAGCGTTAGGAACAGAGGACTGGGCCTTTTTTGGAATATCCTCACCTGGCCCCCTCTGTTCCTTCTTTTGGAAAATTAAAAAAAAAACGAGAGGGGAGGATTTCCAGCCCCCCGCTCCCTCCCCTTTTAGTCGCCTTCTACGACACGCAGGGAATACGTGGGAAGTATTCTTAATCCCCTATCCCCAGGGATAATATATATATATATATATATATATATATATATATATATATATATATATATATATATATATATATATATATATATTCATTTTTTCAAAACTTCATGTAAAATCTGGCAGAAATACTGGAACACACTCCTGGCACTAAGCTCCAGTAAGTATTTGCATACTTGAAAGTTGGAAAACAAGGATTTGCCAGCGACTGGATGCATGATACGTCAACACTGACCACCAGGCATGAGCTCGTTAGATTTTTATAGATTTATACATAAACAGGAAATAGTGCATGACATCAGGACAAAGAATGGAAGCTCTCATCTTCATATCCCATACCTCAACCCTGCCACCTCACGTACCATCACCACCCTCAGCCACACTTTAAGCTACATTAAGACTCACTTTGGAGGCCGTACCTAAGAACCAGTTGCAACAGTAGTGTGGCTCTTGAATCATGACCAGCTCCATGTCTGTTGAAGACGTCAGCTGCCACAGCATTTGTCCACCCAATTTATATTCTGTCGGAGTTTTACCTTGCCTGCGTCAGAGGATCATCAAGCCAGCGTCAGAATTATATTGCAGTGTTTAGACACTTACTGGTCAAGGGTATGAAACATTAAGGAAAAATAAAAGATCGAGGATTTTGACGATACAATCTCGGAAGAATGATTTTGGCTCGTTTACGAATTATGTTATGCTCTCTCTCTCTCTCTCTCTCTCTCTCTCTCTCTCTCTCTCTCTCTCTCTCTCTCTCTCTCTCTCTCTCTCTCTCTCTCTCAGTTCTGACACACAAGTACAAATAGGATGCATCTCCTCCTCCCAGACTTCTTGCGAGCCACGTAGCGGGGCAAATGAAGACACAGCAACTCATTCTATCTTGAGAACGTAGCGAAGTGGGGAACACTGTGTTTATGTACCCAGCTGACTGTGGGAGTGTGCCATGGACATTCCTCCAATGACGTCACGGTGAATCCAGATGACAGAAACACAGGATTGAACACTAAAACCAACTTATGATCGTTTAAGGTTTTGGGTCAAGTAGCGTCCTCTTAAACACTCCGGTCAGTGAACATAGGATCATACTATTCGTAGCAATCGAGATGGAATTTCGAAAGCAGACATCAAGGATTTGCGTTGGAAATCATTGTTCTCTCTTGGTATGCACATTTCTGGGAATTAATCATTGCAAAGCTTTCATGTTTGTACAAGGCGGATCCCAAGAGAAATACCCAGTTATCATGGAATGGTTGATGGGTTTTCATTGGCAACATAATTACAGCAAAAACAGTTGTGGTCATTTGTGATCAGCTGTGCCGTCTACCTCCTCTCAGTTACATGACCAAACTTTCACCAGTCGCTGCCACCATCCTGCCCAAACGTACCCTGGTATTTTTCCTACGTCCAAGAATTATCAAAGAAACACAAGGCCAGAGCAAAGACTCTAGTCTATTCGTTTTCAAACAATCTTCTTCATGCAGAATAACAACTGGGAAACATGACACGCAGGCTACTTTGGTCATCTGGCTGACCTGCTACACGTCTTGTTGTCGTTCTCTGATTGGCTAGACCGGGTTACCGACCCGATGATCACTCGCATCGCAATATGACCTAAAATTTCGTGCCCAGCTGAGAAAACCTGGCTTGGTGTTTGATGAAGTCTTCCACTCGTATGTGCTCTGCCTTTAATGTTTGTTTGTTTTGTTGTTGTTGTTGTTGTTGTTGTTGTCTCTTGTCCATGATAGAACACCTGGGTTTTGCCTCACCTGGGTAGGAGCCACTTTTCATCCGCCAGTACCACAAGAACTGGTCGGACGTTCTATGGGTACTTCAGTCGCCATTGTGCCCCGTCTTTCTTCCCAAGCCCACGCACTCTGTCACCGAAATAGCCATGTCGGCATCCATTGTGAGTGAGTTTTATGAGAGATGCTTCTTTTGTGAGCACAGGCGTCTTCTCCAGTTCGTTTGGATCTTGTAAATACCCCAGTTTTTTTCCTCCTAAGCAACCGGTAATGTTCACACTCTCCTATTGTACAAGATCGTTTATAACTCTTGCCTCACTAGGACCATCGTCTTTACGAAGGTTAATTTCTTCGTTATTACCCTCTTCATCCTCTTCGTTAATCTGATTTTTTTTTTTGCCCAGATAAATTTTTTCGTTATTACCCTCTTCATCCCTTTCGTTAATCTAATTTTTTTTATCTAGATTAATTTCTTCGTTATTACCCTCTTCATCCTCTTAGTTTATCTGATTTTTTTTTACCCAGGTTAATTTCTTCGTTATTACCCTCTTCATCCGCTTCGTCAATCTAATTTTTTTTTCATTATCCCTAATTATCCTTACATTGTTTTGTTGTTTGAGGAGCCGACCCCTGAGGAACCCCAGCTCTGGGGAACGCTTCTCGTGAGTATTTCCTCCTTCACGTGATCCTCACAGCATATCCTTAAGGCTATGAGGAAGCGTTATGATGATATCACCTCACTTTCCTCTCTCACTTGTGCCTGAAAGAAACCTTCGCCTCTGTTAGTAATGTTCCCGTACACCGAGAACTTTGGGTCCAGGTGAGTGCCTCCATATTCACATTGTCTAGGAATGGGAGTTTAACCCTTTACATCGTCGTTGATGGTACACTGTATACTGTCCTTAACCTCTGGTTTTGTCTCGTTCGTTAATCCGACTCGATGTCATCATCAACACCACGTCCACTTACTAGAACCATGACTTCACTCAAACTGTCCTTGCTTTTAGCCTCTCTTTGTAAACGCAGGGCATGACCACGCTCATGCGTGATCCCAGGGCTAACCCGCACTGTTGTCGGTAGTATTCCTCATACATGAACGTTTCAGATCCCAAATATAACGAAACGAGTCCTTTGTAGTTTGCTTAGGATACCGGTAGGTAAGTCCTCATCTTCAACGTTTTGTGTTGTCCTTTTCATCTCTTCAACAGATCCATCAACTGGGACACTAGAGAACGGAGTTTTCACATCGATACGCGCCATTTTTAGTTTTCAAAGTTCACATCGTAAAGAGGATGTGAAATATGAATCAGAGCGTTCATAAGGCATGCAAAGCAGCCGGGGAAAGCCATAGAAGGTCTGTGGGTGCTTGGTTGTGGAAAGGGGGCTTTGGTTTAGATGTATTACACTTGTCAGCATGAGAATGGATGTGAACGAATTAAGGCCTTTTCTTCGTCTGTTTCTGGCGCATCTCGCTAACACAGGAAACGGCGAACAGTAAAAAAGTATATATATATATATATATATATATATATATATATATATATATATATATATATATATATATATTCCTATGAGTCCACGGGGAAAATGAAACACGAAAAGTTCCCAAGTGCACTTTCGTGTAATAATCACATCACCAGGGGAGACACAAGAGAGAAATATAACAGTCAGTTGATATACATCGAAGAGACGAAGCTAGGACGCCATTTGGTCTTAAAGGGTAGTAATGTCTGAACAGAGGCACAGGGCAACTGGATAGCAACCGGTCGGTGTCTTGTTTATGGTACATGCATCGTGGGCATGAAGGGTCTTTTGTTATGCTGAAACGGTTTATGTTGTTGGTGTAGCGATGAGTGATGTCCAGAGCGAAAGTGGGAACAATGTGACTCGTGTTTGTCTAGGAAGTGTGGTTTTTGTTGGGTGTATATCTAGTGTGCTAAAGTTCAGGATCGATGTAGAAAGTCGGTTGTTGAATATTCGTCGGGTTATTTGTATGTGTGTGTGTGTGTGTGTGTGTGTGTGTGTGTGTGTGTGTGTGTATGCTTTGTAGGTATTATATTTTAGGAGTGGGGAATCTGTAAGTAAATGTCTCTGGAGTGTGAGCCATGGGTAAGCCTTCTTCCTCTTGAGTTTCATCAGTTAACCTTGAGTGTAACACAACATCTCAGTTGCATATCAGTTCTCTTGCTCCAAGTCCTCATGACTTCGTTCATACGATACTGGACGTTAGATTATGAATGAAATCATTCTAGTCGGTGGGTTTACGGTACACTGAGAACTATACACCCTAGTCAGACCTCAGCACTAGTATACACGATGACGGTAACTGACCATTCCCGCTTCCACTGTAAATGTTTGTCTCTGTTTACCTCCTCAACATCCTTCGCTTGTTGCCTATCGTAGTTTCCCTGGGAACTGTGGCTACTGTCCTCCACGTACCTGTATCACATGACACTCCTACCTGTAGCTGTGCATCCTTAAGTTTCCATATACAAGTTGACCACAACAAGCGCCAAAGGTAGAGAGCCCACGACTAGGTCTCTGCGCTGTTTATGCTCTTGCCGCCACAAATATGATACAAGATACAAGAAAGAAATGTAAGTCAGTTGATGCACAACGAAGAGACGTAGCTAGGACACCATTTGGTAAACGTGTGATTGTCCAAGACAGACAACAAGCGTATCATAAACTTATTATGTGGACAAGAAGGGGAATTGTTTACAAATTGTATCTACCGTAAAGCTATCCAATTTGTATAGACCTTCACTAATATTAAGGTTATAATTCTTTGTGCATTTGATGATAGAAGATTCAGTGACATTTCTCGTGGTACTCGAGTTAGAGTTTATAACTTAGATGGCATTACTCCAGTCAATACAATGATCATAGTTTTTTTTTTTCAGCAAAATTACTGAAGGATATCTTACCTTCTAATGCAGTTTGGTTTAGGTATGTAGATGATGTTCTTTGTGTTTGTCATGTGTGCGAGTAGGAAGAGCGGAAAGTGATTGGTTCCTAGTGAATGTCGGTTTGCGGCAGGGGTGCGTGATGTCCCCATGGTTGTTTAATTTGTTTATGGATGGGGTTGTTAGAAAGATGAATGCAAGTGTTTTGGAATGAGGGTTATGTATGCAGTCTGTTGCGGATAAGAGGGCTTGGGAATTGAGTCAGTTGTTGTTCGCTGATGATACAGAGCTGGTGGCTGATTCGGATGAGAAACTACAGAAGCTGGTGACTGAGTTTGGTAAAGTGTGTGAAAGAAAAAAGCTGAGAATAAATGTGAATAAGAGCAAGGTTATTAGGTTCAGTAGGGTTGAGCGACAAGTCAGTTGGGAGGTAGGTTTGAATGGAGAAAAACTGGAAAAAGTTAAGTGTTTTAGATATCTGGGAGTGGATTTAGCAGCGGATGGAACCATGGAAGCGGAAGTGAGTTACAGGATGAGGGAAGGGGCGAAGGTTTTGGTAGCGTTGAAGAATGTGTGGAAGGCGAGAACGTTATCTCGGAGAACAAAAATGGGTATGTTTGAAGGAATAGTGACTCCAACAATGTTATATGGTTGCGAGGCGTTTGCTATATATAGGGTTGTGTGGAGGAGGGAGGATGTGTTGGAAATGAGATGTTTGAGGACAAGATGTGGTGTGAGGTGGTTTGATCGAGTAAGTAATGAAAGGGTAAGAGAGATGTGTGGTGATAAAAAGAGTGTGGTTGAGAGAGCGGAAGAGGGTGTATTAAAATGGTTTGGTCACAAGGAGAGAATGAGTGGGGAAAGATTGACAAAGAGGATATATGTGTCAGAGGTGGAGGGAACGAGGAGAAGTGGGAGACGAAATTGGAGGTGGAAGGATGGAGTGAAAAGATTTTGAGCGATCGGGGCTTGAACATGCAGGAGGGTAAAAGGCGTGCAAGGAATAGAGTGAATTGGAACGATGTGGTATACCGGGGTCGACGCGCTGTCAGTGGATGGAACCAGGGCATGTAAAGTGTCTTGGGTAAACCGTGGAAAGTTTTGTGGAGCCTAGATGTGGAAAGGGAGCTCTGGTTTCAGTTCATTACACATGACAGATAGAGACTGAGTGTGAACGAATGTGGCCTTTTTTGACGACGGGAATGAATAAAGGCAGCAAGTATGAATATGTATATGCGTATATATGTATTTTGTCTGTGCATGTATATGTATATATACATTGAAATGTATAGATATGTATATGTGCGTGTGTGGACGTGTATGTATATACATGTGTACGTTGATGGGTTAGGCCATTCTTTCGTCTGTTTCCTTGCGCTACCTCGCTAACGCGGGAGACAGCGACAAAGGATAATGAACGATAATATATATATATATATATATATATATATATATATATATATATATATATATATATATATATATATATATATCCTTGCTTGAGTCAGGTACCCATTTTACCAACTAACCTCTTGAGGTGGATGAACAGCTGGGTTGACGGTGGACCGACTTCCGCAACCAGGATTCGAACCTATACGCTCGACCCCGTGAAAGCGTCTCCGTCAGGAACGCTAAACGCTACATGCATAGGTCCTTCTTCAGGCACGTTGGTAGTTAAACCCTTAACATCGGCGTCTGCCAACTTCTCAGTGTCAAACATATTCATTTTCAGTCTTTCTGTGAAACACGTCGAATTTTTCAAGTGTACACCACTGTGGTTCCTAAAATGTTAGACTGCGGCCCGGCCACCAGTGTGATATATGTTAGTCCGACGGACAAAAATGATGAAGCATTACTCTGTCAAGGGGAGGGACCCGAAACCCAATTTCAGGTCTTGCTGCTACACGGTTAATGAAGAGGAAACATAAAAACGACAACTTTTTACTCATTGAAAACCATCGAAACGTTACCTGACCGTTTCGAAAAATAAGGTCTGACACTAGCAATTCAATTTATTTGTTTAGTTTGATATCTTGAAATATTCCTCTGTTCTTAACGCTACCTCGCTGACGCGGGAAATGGCGAATAGTATGAATGAAAAGAAATATATATATATATATATATATATATATATATATATATATATATATATATATATATATATATATATATATATATATATTTATTTATTTATTTATTTTTTAATTGCTTTATCGCTGTCTCCGCGTTAGCGAGGTAGCGCAAGGAAACAGACGAAAGAATGGCCCAACCCGCCCACATACACATGTATATACATACATGTCCACACACGCACAATATACATACCTATACATCTCAATGTACACATATATATACACACACAGACATATACATATATACACA
This sequence comes from Panulirus ornatus, assembly GCF_036320965.1. Lineage (NCBI taxonomy): Eukaryota > Metazoa > Arthropoda > Malacostraca > Decapoda > Palinuridae > Panulirus > Panulirus ornatus. The sequence continues at coordinate 52,279,544 of NC_092242.1, forward strand.
TGTACAAATTCATACTGTCTGCCTTTATTTGTTCCCATCGCCACCTCGCCACACATGGAATAACAACCCCCTCCCCCCTCATGTGTGCGAGGTAGCTCTAGGAAAAACACCAAAGGCCCCATTCGTTCACACTCAGTCTCTAGCTGTCATGTAATAATGCACCGAAACCACAGCTCCCTTTCCACATCCAGGCCCCACACACTTTGCATAGTTTACCCCAGACGCTTCACATGCCCTGGTTCAATCCATTAACAGCACGTCGACCCCGTTATACCACATCGTTCCAATTCACTCTATTCCTTGCACGCCTTTCACCCTCCTGCATGTTCAGGCCCCGATCATACAAAATCTTTTTCACTTCATCTTTCCACCTCCAATTTCGTCTCCCACTTCTCCTCGTTCCCTCCACCTCTGACACATATAACCTCTTGGTCAATCTTTCCCCACTCATTCTCTCCATTTGACCAAACCATTTCAAAACACCCTCTTCTGCTCTCTCAACCACGCTCTTTTTATTTCCACACATCTCTCTCACCCTTACATTACTTACTCGATCAAACTACCTCACACCACATAATGTCCTCAAACATCTCATTTCCAGCACATCCACCCTCCTGCAAACAACTCTATCCATAGCCCACGCCTCGCAACCATACAACATTGTTGGAACCACTATTCCTTCAAACATACCCATTTTTGCTTTCCGAGATAATGTTCTCGACTTCCAAACATTCTTCAAGGCTCCCAGAATTTTCGCCCCCCTCCCCCACCTTATGATTCACTTCCGCTTCCATGGTTCCATCCGCTGCCAGATCCACTCCCAGATATCTAAAACACTTCACTTCCTCCAGCCCCTCTCCATTCAAACTCACCTCCCAGTTGACTAGACCCTCAACCCCACTCTACCCAACAACCTTGCTCTTATTCACATTTACTCCCAACTTTCTTCTTTCACACACTTTACCAAACTCAGTCACCAGCTTCTGCAGTTTCTTACATGAATCAGCCACCAGCGCTGCATCATCAGCGAACAACAACTGACTCACTTCCCAAGCTCTCTCATCCACAACAGACTGCATACTTGCCCCTCTTTCCGAAACTCTTGCATTCACCTCCCTAACAACCCCACCCATAAACAAATTAAACAACCATGGAGACATCACACACCCCTGCCGCAAACCTACATTCACTGAGAACCAATCACTTTCCTCTCTTCTACACGTACACATGACTTACATCCTCGATAAAAACTTTTCACTGCTTCTAACAACTTGCCTCCCACACCATATATTCATAATACCATCCACAGAGCATCTCTGTCAACTCTATCATATGCCTTCTCCAGATCCATAAATGCTACATACAAATCCATTTGTTTTTCTAAGTATTTCTCGCATATATATATATATATATATATATATATATATATATATATATATATATATATATATATATATATATATATATATATGGAGTGAAGGAGATTTTGAGCGATTGGGGCCTGAACATGCAGGAGGGTGAAAGGCGTGCGAGGAATAGAATGAATTGGACCAATGTGGTATACCGGGGTCGACGTGCTATCAGTGGAATGAACCAGGGCATGTGAAGCGTTTGGGGTAAACCATGGAAAGTGTTGTGGGGCCTGGATGTGGAAAAGGAACTGTGGTATCGTTGCATCATACATGACAGCTAGAGACTGAATGTGAACGAATGTGGCCTTTGTTGTCTTTTCCTAGCGCTACCTCGCGCGCGTGCGGGGAAGGGGGGTTGTCATTTCATGTACGGCGGGGTGGTGAGGGGAATGAATAAAGGTAGACAGTATGCATTATGTACATGTGTATATATATGTATATGTCTGTGTATGTATATATATGTATACGTTGAAATGTATAGGTTTGTAAATTTGCGTATGTGAACGTGTATGTATATACATGTGTATGTGGGTGGGTTGGGCCATTCTTTTGTCTGCGTCCTTGCGCTACCTCCCTAACGCGGGATACAGCAACAAAGCATAATAAATAGATAAATAAATATATGTAGGGGTTCGAAAAAAAAGTACAAAAGATACAGTACATAAAAAAGAGAATACAAGGATGCTCTCTTTGCGTTATTATTGCTGGTAGTCCTTACTAAAGATTATCATTTGATAGTTGATGATGTTCAAGTGAGATTACCATGGGGCCCATAGCCATAGTTTGAGGAAAACCTCTTAATTCAGACATTAATGACCCAACTAGGCTATTGGACTGCCAAGCATACTTTGACTACTCATTTCCCTGTAGGCTAAGGAAAGCCAGTAACCTTACATTTAATACTAAAAGAGAATGACATGGATACACATAAAAAGACAAATGTTCGTAAGCACGCAGTGACTGGAATCGTAATATGTAAGTGGTTGCAACACTACTAACATAATCATTATACTTGGGTCTGCAGACGTTTACTTAATATTAAGTATCTACGGCTACTCACAATATCAGAAATAATGTGGCATGCATCTTAACACAGTTGCTTTAATATCTAAGGCTACCCACAGTAGGAGAAATAATGTGGCCTATCTCGTAATGCAAATGCTAATAGTAAGTAAACATCCTAATTCTCAGTTGTAAGGAACTTCTGGTGCTGAAAGTTCACTTGAGTGTGGACATTTGGTCTTAGTTGGATTTTTAGGAGCTGAACGGCGTGAGCGTGTCTGTGGCCAAGCAATGAACCCTCGTCCTCCACGTCAGGTTGGTCCGTGCTCGCGTTTCCTACAACGACGTTGGGTTAAGCACGTCCTTAAGACTCTTCCCAGCTGGGTCCCTGACTGGTGCCCTACTGTTCGACCAGGCTCGACCAGGATCGAGCATGATATTCGGCCCACGCAAACTGCCCGGGATTTTCTAGTGGATGTTGGCCATCCCCCCCTGGCTGGGTGACTGTCTCCAAAGAGGTAGGGCACTTAACTGACTCACTGCGTTTCGTCTGTTTACTGCGTGTCTTGAAATCACGTTGGGTTGCTAAGGCGATCATTTCAGTTTCCCTGATTAATTACTTCACGATGTCACTTTGTCACTTTTCCACTTCACTTTGTCACTTTTCCGCACTCGATACATTTTCGTGGTGACGTATTTGAAACAGTATCACTGCATGTTCTTAATTGAGCACCGTAAACAGTAAACTTTTGCATGTAGCGTAATCCATCGTGGAAACTGATATGGACAGGACATGTCATGCACAATTTGATTTCAATGCTTAACCTACAGCAATATTCATGGTGCATGCCAAGGGTTATTTCATCTGCTAATTCCTTACATTATTCTTACAATATGACACTTTGTTCCTCACTAGCTAAACATTATTAGAAGAGTAACCATAATTGACATCTTTCCTCCCCCGCGGGAGGGATGTGATGGGGGATCAGTAGGTGACTGTCGGCCCCCACGCTGTTGACCCGGGGCACCGATCAACACCGTGGGGTTGCCAACATATGATCTTCCTCTCCCATATAGTGGCTCTAGTAATGATGTATATTTTTAATTGCACGGTATGATATTCCCAATATATCAAATAAGCAACTATCAGTCAAGGATACAATACATTTTAGATAGATATGACAACACTGGCGACCATCTGCTTCCTTGCTGACTCCGTCTGTGTTTGTTTTGGGCGATAACTTATGCACACAATCAGATCTCTCCTTGTCCAATAAATATATCCTCTTACACACACACACACACACACACACACACACACACACACACACACACACACACATATATATATATATATATATATATATATATATATATATATATATGTATATATACATCAAGTGCTTCTCAGGTTGTTGACATTTCACTTAGCTATACTGTCGAGGGAGATGAAGGTTTCCCATTTCTGTCTCTTCCTGTTGCCAGACTGGTGAAATCTTCCTTGGATTCACAGTTGAGACCTCAGCTCTCTCCTCGTATCTGCACCGTCATCCTTACCCTCCCAGTGGTGGACTCTTGATAGACGTTGTGTCTCTCCTGTCATGGTCGTCACTAGGATCAGTACCTGCGACTCTAGTGATAAGACTACCTTGCTGAAGGTCACAGTCTTATGGGGCAGTGTTTGACATACATTGTGGAGCTACTAGAGTTATTAGGCTACAGTGTGGAGCTACTGGAGTTTCTGGGCTTTAGTGTGGAGCTACTCGAGTTATTAGGCTGCAGTGTGGAGCTACTAGAGTTACTGGGCTACAGTCTGGAGCTACTAGAGTCATTAGACTTCATTGTGGAACTCCTAGATTCACTGGACTACAATGTGGAGCTACTAGAGTCATTGGGCTACAATGTGGAGCTACTAAAGTCACTAGTCTACACTGTGGAACAAGTAGGGTCATTGGGCTACAGTGCGGAGCCACTAGAGTTACTAGGCTACAGTGCTGCATTACAGTATACGTTAAGATTTATGAGGTTACAGTGTTGGGTTAAGGTGAAGGAAAGATGTATTAGGGTTACAGTGTTAAGATTAGACTTTAGACTTAACTTACGAGGGCTTAGTGATGGGCTTACTGTTTAAGGCTAGAGTAGTGGGACTCGGCTGTTGGCATTACAGGTTAGGGATGCATTACCCTATCTACACTGCTAATGGATACAATGCAGGATACTGGGATTATACTGCTCAGGGTACAGTTTGAGAGTCACAGTATTGGGGCTGAGGGTTCAAGCACCTCTGTATGAGATAGCACTGCGATAGACTGCAATATTGGTGCTGAGGGTTATCTTCTGTAAGGCCAGAGCGGTAAAATCATGTTGGTGGAGCCAATATATTGATGCTACAGTGGTGGAGCATTAATACTGAAAATACAGTGTTGGGAATAAAGTGTTAGGGTGACAATATTGGAGATACAGTGTTAGAAATACATTGCTGGGTTGTTGTGTACACGGAACAGCTACAGTGAAGTTACAGTTCAGGGACTACATTCAGGTTACAATGCTTGGTGTATGATGTTGTGGTACCGTGTTGGCGGTACAGTTCTTGGTCTGGTATTTTGAGGTTATGATGTTGGAACTACATTGTTGGGCCGACAGTGTTGAGGGTACACTGTTGAAGCCACTGTGTTATGGGTTATAATGTTGGAGGTACAGCGTCTGAGTTGCACCGTCGAAGTTACTTTATTTCGTGTGTGATGTTGGAAGGTTTGTGCGAGGAGCTGCAGTGCTGACGTTACGTTCATTCTGAAGCAGGAATGAACGTTCTCACCCGGAGGAACACTTCCATTGACGCTATCCAGGAAAAAAAGGCTGTTTACATCTCTGACCCTGGATGTCTTTCCATGTTCCAGACCTACAACCGCAACACCTTCGTCCACTCCTCCCTGCCTCTCAGACTTACCCGGATACTGAGTTCTCAAAGCTTCTTAAAAGTCCCACAGCCTCGCTGAAAGTCCCACGAACTCCAGAGCACTCAAAGGGTAAGAAAAAATGAAACTCTCAGAACATCTGAAATTCTCTTCGGTACCGAAGTTGATACCAGAAGCCCACACTCGTGTCCACAGACTCAGTTATGCTGCGCCAGGGAACTCACTTGGTTGTATTTCCAGAAACTTGGGCCAGTCCATACCTGACACTCCATTCCAGCACTCACTATAAAGTCCATTCCAGTACCGTCCAGACATTCCATCATATCTTATTCTAGAGACACAGTTCATAGATTTTGGACGTGTGAATGCTTAGTGAATGGCGAGGCTGTTGTGTGTCATGTATGTGACCAAAACAGGTGTTTATCACTGTTGTGATGGGACCATCCCATCAGCCAGCAGTGTAGTGACGTCTTCCCATCACTTAGTAGTGTGGTGACGCGAAGAAAGACCAGAGTGGAGTGGCTGTCACCATTCAGTGACGCTCTGGGATGAATCATGGAACAATAGTGTGTGGCTGGTAGAGGAGTATATAATATTCTGGACATACGCAGATGAGCCTTCGAACAGTCAACAGGAAACAAGATAATATTACAGTATATTCTTTTTCTATCTATTGAGAGAACAATTATGTATATTTGTAGACATACACAAGCGATGAAATGGCTCACATGCAAAATGAAGCCTTAGAAAATCACATACATTCAGACAGCCTGACAGGCGAACAAGAAGAAATAGATGAAGAAAATGCAGTGAAATCAGAAACATAAGATACAAGTTGCCACATACGCAGCCCCGGCACATACACAGCCCCAGGGGAAGCACACACACACACACACACACACACACACACACACACACACACACACACACACACAGGCACCAAGATGGAGATATAGAACGAAAATGTTGTGACACGAGAAGGCAAACCTGCATAAAGACAGATGCCCAGGGAAGCATGAAGCAAGACGGTGGGACGGAGAGACAGAAGTAAAGTTTGAAGTAGACGGAGAAATAGACGGCGGTCTGTGATACTATGGAGATATTCTGATACTGACAGCACTTTACGTAGTGTAATGCGTTCGCGGTAAGGCAAGAATTTCCTGAAGAACATATGAGTAAAAAGTTGATTAATATCTTTCTTCATGATGATCTACTTAGTTTGAAATAAGTGAGCAGTTAGATGAGTGTTAACGAACGACTGGTGTATGTTTATCTTGTACTGGAAAGCCACTTAACATTATGACGTCAACAGGGTTCTTAGAGCAGTGTGATGAAGGTGCTCTGAGGTCAGACGACCTGTTACCTGAGGACGTACAGGTATAAGTGATACTTTCAGGTCCTCGGCAGACCCTCCTCCTGCACCCTGGCCTCTCGCACCTCCCCCAGGGGAAGGATTTACCGACCCATTACATCCTCATGAGCCAATAAAGTGTTGCCCCAACTCACGTTGATGCTCTGGGCTGGTGACGAGAGACCCTGCTCTCTCGCTGGTCACACCCTCTCTACTCTTTTCCCCGCAACTCTCACTTGTTTGGTTCTCTTTTTCACTTCAACTTCTACGTTTTAAGATCCCTCCTCCTTTTCTTCGTGTGTCTCCCTTCCTTCACTCTTTCGATGTATTCTTTATCTTCTGTGTTTCATTTCTTGCATAATTCATTGTTCTCTGGCTCACTCACAAACTTTTTCTCATCGAAGCTTCACTTTTTTACGTTGGAGGATCTGGTCATGGACAATAGTTCACATGGAACCAGGGCCTTAATTGGAATTTGAAGAGACTTAATGAGGAGAAAGATGAGGAAAAATATTTAAGAATTTCCAAGGAAATGGAAAACAAGCTTTTTAAAAAGGGCAGAGTCTTATGGGTAAGGAAAGACATGAAACGGTATGAAACTCCAAAGCTTCGAGCATCCCATTCTTGAGTTACCAGCGGCCACACAGTAATTGCGTGACGCAGTAGATTGCCGAGGAGGACGCGGTCTGGCTGATGCAGAGGGTACAGAAGCAACCATTTAAGTGACTGAAGAGAGAAGACTATCATACGAAAACTGTAGAAGAAACTGAGACTGCTTTGATAAGATTAGTTCATTGAGTTTTTGAGTCATGTAAACCACAAGAGTTACATTGGTTATCATAATGATACAGGTACAGCACACACTGTGGTGAAGTTATGGTACTTGCACTCATGATTATGATCACTTGATATACAGAAGCGAGAATAAAGGTGACCATGATGAAAATTTACTCTTTTTCTTATGATGGAAGCTCGAGTCATGCACAATGGTCCGCGTCGAGGCGAGGCCTTAACTGAAATATGATCAAGGTTAAAGTGAACGAGAAGTAAGTGTGGGAGAAGTAATGAGAGAAGAGAAGGCGTATCTTAAGTGGAAAACCTGCCTTTTGTAAATGAGCAGATCATAGTATGTTAAGAAAGACTTGAGGGGATCAAGAATTCCAAAGCTTCGTGATGTAAAGAAAGAAATAGATATCACAGTGGCCTGCCCTTGGAATGCCAACAACCACACAGTAATCACGTGATGATGTAGTTTGTTAATTATTGCCTGGTTTAGCTAAGGAAGGAGTGTTCAGGCTTCAAACCCTCGAGATCGGAAGCCAAATTGACATCCAAGAGAACAAGAAAAGTCAACCAAAATTTTGCTGGAGAACCACTAGGTCAAGTTTTGTGGTCAGACTGAAAGAGTTGATAAGTCAGATTCCTTTGGATTTGACTCTGTCTGATAAGCGTATCAAGGAAGAACTTTCCAAGATGTGAGAGCAGTACTTCACACAAGGACTGATCAGTCTGTTATATAGTTGGAACATCTGCAGAAAAGACAAGAATATACGAATTTTCGGTGATTTTTCCAACATCATAGAGGCAGACTCAGCCATTCGTGTATACTTGTTCTTCCAAGATAGGCTACGTGTTACTGCGTTACCATCCTTGTGTATTGCGTTGAGTGTTGGAATGTAATTCCACCAAAGGAGGTAAGAAAGATGTGAAGGGTGTTGAAGAGAGAGTTGAGCAGAAGTTGGAATTTAGAGGCAATGAATTTAACCAGGTTACGGTTGCCCCACTGGGAAATCCTGTCCAAGTCTGATTTTATTGAGGAAGTCGTAAGGAGATGAGATGTGGATCGAGCAAGAGAAGATGGAACGGATTTGGAAGAAGTGAAAGAATGCATGATTGAATTGTCAGCGTATGAGTGCATCTAGTTATCTGTTGAAGAGAGATAGTCGTGGATAAAAAGAGGGAGGCATGTAAGGAACGGAGCAAAATTTTGAGGGAAATTGCTGTTGAAAGGGAGAGCGGGAGAGATTGATGCATTAACAATTGCCGAGAAAGATCGGCCAGTGAGAAAGCTACGTATGAGGGAACAGAATGAGGAAACAAAGCTAAAAGAGGAGAGTTTACAGATGGGATCCTCAATGGCACACCCTGTCAGAACCTGCTAATATACCATCGGCTACAACGTAGTAGAGTTCTAATTCTTCCAGAGATGATGACCAGACTTTAGCAAGAACGAATATCACTGGTTGCTCTTGTCTTGCGAAGAAGACCAGACGGATGATCAAAGAGAAGACTTTGGGATTTGAGATGTTCGAGGGAAAGGACAGTGAGGAAAGATTCAAAGACAATGGAAGTAGTAAGAGACAGAATAAACGGACGGTAAGTTGGAATGCTCAGAACTATCACCCGTCTTTGTGACAGGATACACCATTGCGTATAACCAAAATGAAGGGAAAATGGTTTTGTTGTTTGAAAAGAAACGAAGCCGACGAGACAGCGCTGGTGCAGTTTCAAAGGCACAGATCTTTTAGATCACGAGAATGGGTGCCATCTGGTCCAGACAACCAACTAACAGTGGTCATCACAGAGCATAGCCACATATATACAGTGATCATACGGTAGTAAAACAAAAGCATATCAGTATTTTGGTAAAAGATTGGGACAGTATATAGTTATAAACAAAGCAATATCGTAATTATAATCTAAACACGGAGAATACTCTTAGAAAATATGGCTATCAACTTCAATTATGAATATATCCTCTTGATGTTTATTGATAACTGTTGTAACATTAACGTTGGCGAGATTGTCTGCGTAGGCTTGACACTAAAGCTTTCCTTCGTTATGTAGTGAAGATAGGGTGATGATGTGCTTGACAGTACGGGCATAACACTGCATCAGCCATCAGTCTTGACCCTCGCGATGAATCGCTTAATGGTGTGTGAAAATTTAGGAATGTTATCAGTGCGTGATAATGGAGGTCTTAACGGTGATGGATGGAGAGTATCATGTCGCTAAATGACCCTCATGGGAGATGATCCTGGCCATGAGGGATGCTATCCTCTCGTTTTTCTCCTCGTTTGAATATTCCTTTACGTGGCTTTTATCATTGTATGTTTCCCTTACGTTCCTGCGTTACGCTGTATCATCAACATTGCACTTGACGTTTCCTGTTATATTCACATCATGTTTCCTTTTCGTTTGTAACAACAGCTGTGGTGTTGTCTCTATGTTACCAGAGTCGCTTTGATGATACAGTTGATGTCTTTCTATGTTGTCAAGGTTGCCTGGTGACACAGGTGATGTCTATAGTATTAGGATCGACTGGTGATACAAGTGAGTTCTATGTTATAAGGTCTCTCTGTGTTATAAGGGACACTGGTAATACAGGTAACGTGTCTTATAAGACTCGACTGGTGATATAGAGGATCAGTGTCCATGTTATCAAGATCGTCTGATGATACAGGTGATGCCTCTTTATGTTATAAGGGTCAGCGAGTGATACAGATGTGATCATAATGACCATCATCAGTCTCGGGTGATGGTCGTATAATCCTCACCTCGTCAACTCCTCCACCTCCTCCTCCTCCTCCTCCTCCCAGTCATATGTATCCAGCCACACTCGTACCATCGCGTCAGGTGTGGCCGACTGCTGTGATATCAGACAACACCTGTCGACATTAACTGTACATGGTTGCCCTGTTGGAGGCACTTGAATTTATGGAGAAACCTACAGTTGCCAAGTGCTAAGAAAGTGGGTGATGCGCCCATATGAATGAACTTTTAGTAGAAGGTTCCTTGAATAACAGTAGCTTTTACACCCTGAAGAAGGTTGGCGAAGGAGTAGTAAAGACGACCTGAGAAAGCGATACGTGTGGCGAGTGTGTCCAGCGATGGCTGGTTATTGGTGATGGAGACTAACTGGTTGTGATTTTTTTTTTTTGAGGAAAGAGGCATACGTTTCTTATCTCTGTGTTTTCTCAATCACTGGGAGTCAAAAAAGTATCACAGGGAGACATCTGGTCTCTCGGAAGCCCCTGAAATCATCCAGAGGAGCAGGAGGTACATACACAAGGTATGTAGGCAACGATTAGGAGAGAGTCATGCTCTCCTAAAGTTACTAAGGATCATTTAGGATCGTGGAAGCCAATATGGGACTATCGCGGGATCACCTGGGTTGTGGGGGAGGAATATATTTTCTGATTATTAAAGGTGATCGGTGAGGTTTTACTCCTAGGGCAAGTCTTGGGTCAGAGGAGCAACTGAGTTTACCTGGAGTTTTAAGAACAAGTTAAGGTCTTCATATTACCTCGGGTCTTGAGAGTGAGCAAGGTTGCATGATGTCGAGGATAAGACAGGATTTTGAGGTGACACATATCATATGTAAGAACCGTGTAGGTCAGCTTGGACCTCAGGTCAGCCTCATTTTATGAGAGCTTTGGACATTTCACTTGGGTTCACACACAAGTGATATGCTGATAATTATCCAGTCGACCTAGCGTGTCATCGTATTCCACCATCCAAGCATCAGTTAAGTCTTCTCATTCTCCTCTAGCATTAAGACATAACCAACGGTCCAGTATGATGAGCGAGGCCTGAGAATACTAAACCCTCACAGCGCCTGACAGGAATTACCTGGTTCCAGTCACCAGAGGGTGAGGGATAACACTAGCTAATCATCAAGGATAGAACACTTGGTCGGAGTTATCTTTAAGATAACTGTCACCACCAGGATGATGACGAACAGCAGTTACCACAAGACACCAATACTAAAGTTATCATCAATGCAGAAACGACGGACAGCAGTCATCCCAGGACATTGATGATGTTATCACCAGGACATTAAAGACTGACAACACACAACCCAAAACACCGATACTAATGTATCAATAACAGTTGACCACATCACCCCAGGACCCAGATGATAATGTTACCCTCAGGACAGTAACTATTACCCAGTGCCACTTGGACAATAATAACTAGCAAAAGTTACTGAAAAGACGTGGACAACTGTGACAGTTATTGCCAAGACAACTGGGATGGTAATAACTAAAACACTCGCCACCAGTAGCTGCACCAACCTTCACCAAGACAATTATAACTGGCAAATCGACCATCTGGAAAATGGTAACTAACATATGTTACCAGGATAAGGACAAGTGGACGTTATCACCAGTACAATAGTAACTGGTAACCACTAGGACAGTAACGCTAGTATGGTGCTACAAGAACAGCTTTAACGAAACACCAACACAAATGAATTAATGTGGAAAAAATTACCACCACTACCGGAGCCATAGTTATGGTACTAATCAGGCATTGAATGACAGTAATGTCCAGTTATTACCGGTAACGACTCCTCCGTAATTGGAAGTTCCAAATTTTCTCAGATGAGGAAAGATTAAACAGACGAGACAATCCACACCAGATTTGACAGTGAACAAGCCATGGTGATGCGTATAAGAGATGATGTAATGCATTTGGAAAAGTAGTTCCCGTCTCATGTCAGAAATAATCCCAGCTTCCGCTGAGAAGTAACCCTTCTTCCCGCTCAAACATTATTTTTTTTGAAATGAAAAAAATTTCCACCCCGCGCACTACCCAGTTCACTTAATCATTATTCATAAGCCTCCCGCATGGTCATTAGACTCTGCATTCTAATCCTTCAGCTGCACCCCTCTCTCTCCCCTGGTACATGGGCGAGTCCCATTATAGAACGCTTTCAAGCCCGCAGGAGCCTGGGCCTCATGTCACATGTTAACATGAGCGGTTTCTACCAGCATTTGCATGGTATTAGAGAGCAAGGAATGATGATCATCACGATAGCGAAAGAGGAGTACAGAATGTGCCGAAGAATTTTGCTGACAAGGTAGAAGATAACCCAAAACCTTTCCGTATATTTCTCAGGAATAAATAGTCAGCTAAAGAGCATCTAATAGACGAAAGGATTCGGAGGGAAGAGTTGGAGATGAAATTTCTAAAAAGACGTACTGCTAAATGGCCGTGATCCATGTAAGTTTTTCCATATTTGCGGCAGATATCGTACGTATCTTTAGGGAATGAGAGTGTGAAGTTGTGCTTAAGCTATTGGGCAATTTCTCTGTTGAATGTGGTCCGTGAAACCGTGAAACACTGAAGATGATCGGAAACCAATTGGGTTACGTCTTGGAAAGGGAACATAACTCGAGCGAGATACAACACGGGTCTAGGGTAAGGGGGTCATGTATTAACAAACTGCTGAGAGGAAAATCTCCGCTTGAATTAAAAGAGAAGAATGACTGTATCATGCGTTAGCTGGTCTGTCAGAGGGCATTTGACATTGCCACAGAGAGGGTTGGTGAAGACTCTGGGTCAACAGGTGGATCATGGGGAGGGCACCTTGGATGGATAAGAAGAAAGAGAACGTGTCAGAAGAGGCTTCTCTGATTGGGCCAGGATCTCCAGCGATGAGCCAGAGGGCCAGGTTCTGAGACCATCGCCCTTCTTCATCTGTGTCACCGACTTGCCAGAAGCACTGGAGACACTTCTCAATATCCTGGGGATACCGAGGTCACGAAGGAAGTAAAAGATGATAAGGATTGCATAACTTCCAAGGAGAACTAAACAAAACCAAAGCTTGTCTGATACATGGGTGATAAGATTCAACCCAAGTATATACAGAGGAGTGAGGGCGGGGCACGGTGAAAGAGGTCGGCGATGCGTATATGATCAAGCGGAGAATAGACCGCAGGAATCTGTGTGTGAGAAGGACTTAGGAGTCGAGAGCTCCCCACGTCTGGAGAATTGTCAAGGGGATAAGCTCTCGACTGGCGGACATTAGAATTGCGGTCATTGAAGTTGTTTAGAAAATATTCAGCAGACCATCAACGTCACATTCTTGGCCGAAACTGGAACCTTCGTCTCGACCTGGATCATCGCACTTCAGTAAGTACAAAGTACTAACACGGGAGGTTCAGAGGAGGGCAACAACAAGGGTACCAGGTTGAAGAGTTCTGTGTTGCAGCCAAACGTTAGGGTCCATGAATATGTTCACTATGGAAGAGAGAAGAATAAGGGTGACTTGATCACAACCTTTCAGTTTTTAAGAATGTAAAGTTAAATCCAGCAGAGGCCAAGGTATGAAATGAAGTAAAAAGTTTGTGAGAAAAGATGTTAAGTTCGTTCATAGTGTGATAGAAATGGAGAGATCGAATTAACTATGTGATGAAGTTGTGATTACTAACAAGCTTAAAAAGACCTTGAAAAGTCGTAGGAGCTTCTTTTCTGTACTCTTAAAGTAGGTAATTACAAAATGTTACACACACACACACACACACACACACACACACACACACACACACACACGGTTAATGTAAACAGCATACATGAATTTAAGAAGTTTTATGGTAGTAAAAAATTTTCAAGAGATGAGGTCCTACGAGTGTAAAATTCTCTCCCCGGACGGTACAAATAGATAATTACACGTAGGTAATTACACACACACACACACACACACACACACACACACACACACCATCTTCTTCTGTTACTTTATTTTATCCAGTATATATTTTTTTTTTCATATGATGTAACTGACGTTTACAACCTCTGCACAAGGCCTAAAAATCTTTCCCTCCCTCGACCTATCTGAAGGCAGGGGAGATACATTGTTTTCCCTGGGCTGGCCGTCCTTAGGACTCCTCATAACTACTTAAGAGCCAAAAAAAAAAAGAAAAAAAAAATTGTTGAAAATACTAATTGGAAAGTTTGGGAGATCCGGAGTGTGGAATGACTCCCCCCCCCCCCACTCGTTGACTCCCCCGGAGGAATGGCTCACACCATGAACACCTGATGACATCAAAGGAACACAGGTAAACACAGTCTTAGCCAAGCACTTAACGTTGGTCAATATTTCCAGTTTGTGTGTCTATATGACTGTGGTTCCCATCACTCCCGAGTCGCCTGCTTTCCGGCGGGCGCTGTTGCCCAGCCACGCTCAGTGATCGTGTCAGGCATAACCATGTTGCAGGAGACATAATTTTGTTTTTTTTTCTGTATCGTACGTACTGCATGGCTGATATTGATCTTCATGTATCGTACGTACTGCATGGCTGATATTGATCTTCATGTATCGTACGTACTGCATGGCTGATATTGATCTTCATGTATCGTACGTACTGCATGGCTGATATTGATCTTCATGTATCGTACGTCCTGCATGGCTGATATTGATCTTCATGTATCGTACGTACTGCATGGCTGATATTGATCTTCATGGCTATCAAACTGGCATGCGATAGACATTAAAGTAAGAAATGTTCATACATGTGGAATGAGGCACAGTGAGTTGCGTAAAGACGGTGTCCACGAGAGAGAGAGAGAGAGAGAGAGAGCCAGTGCATCAAAATCTTATACCATACACCTGTACACTTCAGAGTTCTCTTCCATTTCAAATTATCCCTTCGCCTGCCCTACCTCTTCTTCCTCTCTTCAGACCACGCTATTAAGAAAGAAAAAAGGATCATGACTTCTTAATCCTCAGAGTACTGAAGGTATTGAAACTACTCGGAAGAAATAGAGAGATGGAGTTGTTTTGGCTGGCGTAGAAGACTGAAACCTTTGTCGTTACACATCTTCGACGAGTGGTGAAGCTGTGGCGCGCATCACCGAAATTCGCTGGGAGTCTTTTGCTGTGATGATATTACAGGACGCTGATGTTACTGTTAGGGCTCATGAAATACAGAACGGAGAGCGTGATTTGTTTGAGAACAAAGCCATACCACAGGAGCACGAACTGGGAAACATTTTACGACAGTGGGATTAACAGTGGTAATGCCGGAGAAGGTTCATGGAAAGCAGAGGACTGGCCACTAGTGTCTTGAGATGCTCTGATGAGCTGCCAGGCTAGAGGAAGAGATCTTCCAGCAGAGCGCAAGGCAAGTCGGTAACATTGGGGATACTAAGCTGTGGTAAGCCAGGGTTCACTTAGATTAACAGGGGGAAGTTATATAGCTCTGGTAGAGTGGGTCGTAACTCAAGGGGCCGTATCTCAACGGTAATAGAGGAGGGGTACTTCGTCTGGGCGAGTGAGTAATCTCGCTAAGAGACAGAGGGGGAGGAGGTGGGAAGGGTAGTCGTGGGTGTGTGACGCGTACTAAGTGATGCTGGTGAACGAGCGACATAAAGCCGGGTCACCAGTTCCTGAATTGCGATATTTATAAAATGGGAAAACTTTATTACTGAGAAAAATGGTGTTCATAACTGTCCGTCCTACTTACTGCGTCATTATTTATTGTTCATTCCGTGTTGCGCAGACATGATATTGCGCACGGATGTGTTGATAACGAAAGAATAATAACACGAGGAGAAAAGCATTTATCGTAACAAAACATTCACCGTAAACCATAATTCCAGGTAACGGAACATGTGATTGTCAAGGTCGTGTTATATCCTTACGACACGGTCAACACTTTTCATTATCGGTAGCAAAACTTAAGTCAGCATTTGATCCTGCGTTCTACTATGTTAGGGAAGGACAGAGTACGTCTGAAGGACCTGTTTACTGCGCATTTTGGCAGGTTCCTTGTGAACCTACAGATGTGCGTTGGTCGGAAAACGCAACGTGGGTGGAGGAGGCTCCCCATACTCCTCCATTCTTTGCAACAAGTCTCTGTCATATATATAGATATGTTGTTAATACACTGAGTATACGTAACGATTTCAGCGTTACAGACAGTAGCATAGAATGAATATGATATGACTGATGATTCTGAGAAACTTGTTTGGATATTACGATAGACATGTTCTCACCTGATACGTGATTCCAGGGTACGCTCTATTGAACAGAGGGAAGGGGGAAGTAAAGTAGACGTTGGTGTCTTGCTAAATCTTAATGTTCATCATACTCCTGTGCTGAAAAATGCTGTAGCCATTATTACATTATTTTTTTGTAGCAATTAGATTTAAGCCTCGTAAGAAATTAACAGTAGGATTAGGTTATGCCAACCCCCTCCCACCCCACCCATGCACAAACACCAGAGGGAGACGAAACGAAATATTTTAAGACCATTGGGCAGAGATCTGTAATGAACACGATGCGATCGTGGTGGGAGATATTAAGATACCAGTATATCTAAGTTGGGGAGGAAGCGAATCCCATTCCAGTAGCTCGGGTCGTAGATAGTGTGCCACGACACAAAATAGCTGAGAAACGCACTAAGGACGACATGGTATCAAGACATAGTAATGCCTACACATGAAGACGTCGTTCGTGATGCTGGAGTGGGAGGAAAGTTTGATACGAGTGATCACCGACGCATTACTTTTGAGGTAGCTATCAACACGGTCTGTAGTGCTGGTCAACATTAAATCACGTAAAAATACTTGATTTTAGACTTGCAGAATTGATTGATTTTCGCATTGGTCCTGCCAGGTAGATCTGGGATTTTACGGGTTACGTAGGCTGGCAGCAGCCTTGTGGTCGAGTTACCTTAATTCGCACGTAATAACATATATCATCATCCTATAACACACGTCTACCACTATATCTATCTGCCTCGAGAGTGTGGTATAAACGAAGAGGAGAGCATACAACACTCCCTCCCTCTATATCGTTCCCTCGAACAGCATCAAAGTGGTGTTGTGCCTTTGTCCTCGAATGTTGGCGTTAAAAGCCTTGATTTCTTTGGCTTTCATCCATTCTCTCGTCCCTGTGACCTTCATGTCAGGGAGAAGTATGGTAAAGTTATCCATCAAAGAAAATGTGCCTCAAATAGTTTATCTTATTTTCTACCTTTATATGATGGTTCCTTTAGGTATCGTCTAAGAACATTATCCTCTCCTGTAAGATAATACTCTATTAATTTTTTGAGTGAGAGGTTAATGCCAAATGGAGATATAACAGGATATGTGACACAGTCTTTTTTCTTGGTTCGTGTAAAACATACACTTGCAGTGGATTGTATGATATGGTTTGATAAAAAGGCTCGAAATTTTTTATGATGCGAGAATGATCATAACATTTGCCACATAAATCTGGAACAGTATGAGACCATGGATTATGCCCCACTTGCAGTATGAGAGAGAGAGAGAGAGAGAGAGAGAGAGAGAGAGAGAGAGAGAGAGAGAGAGAGAGAGAGAGAGAGAGAGAGAAACATGATTCCCACTCAGTATGTCCCAAAAACAGTGAATGGTTCTCACGATCCATACACAGTATATGCCATTTGCTACATGTCATATTATACATAGAAGATCCATATATGGTAACTGATAACAGTATGACATACAGACTGAGGTTCACACTTGTTGCTTATATTGTGCATCTCACTTTAAACCCCCCCCCCCCCCCCCCCCAACACACACACAGTGTGACCCACCTGCACCTCACACATAACGTAACCTCCCTGCTCCACATATGGTATGAACCACCTACACCACACAGAATCACGTACCTGCTCCACACACAGTATCTTCCTCCTGCTCCACGCAAAGCATCGCCCACTTCTTTTTACGTTGAAGGCTCCAGTCACGAACAAAAGTCCACATCAAGGCCGGACCTTAATCGAAATGTAGAGAAAATTATGAAATGGAAAAAGGAGACACAGGGGAAAGTATTTACGAATTTTGGAAGTGAAAAACCTGTTTTTAGAATATGCCAAGTCGTAGTGATTAGGGAAGACATGAGAAGGTAGAGAGTTCCAAAGCTTCGACGCGTAGGGGAAGAAACAGACATCAAAATGGCCCACCCTCGAGTTGTCAGCGGCCAAACAATAATCATGTGACGCAGCAACTTGCAAAATATTGCGTGGTCTAGCTAGTGGTGTGGGGGCACACAAGCAGCCAGCTCTCGGGAGCAAAAACCAAAGTAATACCTATAGAAGAGGGAAAGTGAACCAACATCGCGGCGATGGGCAAGAGAGTCAAGTTTGGATGTCAGCCTGGAAGAGTTTGTAAGTCGGACCGCTGCTCCACACACGGTATGACCAACCTGCCTCACACACAGTATGACCCATCTGGCCCCCATACAATATAATTCAACCTGCCTACACGCAGTGTGAACCACCACCTCAGCACAGGGTGACGCGTTTGCCCCACACACACAGTATGACCACCTTGTCCTATACACAGTAAGAACCATCTGCCCCACACACAGTATGACCCACCTGCTCTACACACAGCATGATCCACCTGCACCATAGACAGTATGACCCACCCGCATTGCACACAGTATGACCCTCCTACATAGTATGACCCACCCACACTACACACAATATGTCCCCACACAATATGTCTCACCTGCAGTATACGAAATATCCCCCCATACAGTACGAACAACTTGCACTACATGCAATATGTCCCCAACATAGTATGACACACCTACATTACACAGAATATGCTCCCACATAATATGACGCACCTGAGCAGTATGTTCCATGTGCTGTAAAAGACATACATAAAACCCTCCTACACTACGTACAGTATATCCCTATAGAATATGACCCACTTCCACAAAATATGTCCTCCCCACACGCACTAGGAGTCGCCTGCGCTGCACACAATATGACCCACCTGCACTACATACAGTATAACCCACACACAATATGACCCACCTGCACTACATACAGTATAACCCACACACAATATGACCCACCTGGAGAACATACAGTATAACCCACACACAATATGACCCACCTGCACTACATACAGTATAACCCACACACAATATGACCCACCTGGAGAACATACAGTATAACCCACACACAATATGACCCACCTGCACTACATACAGTATAACCCACACACAATATGACCCACCTGGAGAACATACAGTATAACCCACACACAATATGACCCACCTGCATTACATACAGTATAACCAACACACAATATGACTCACCTGTATTGCAATTCTCTCCAAATAAAAGCCAACATAATGGGCTTAACATCTCGTAATTTGTATTTTAGACGTAAAGACGCCGGTGAAATTTGTGAGGGGTGGGGGGGGGGGGGGGGGGGGGGTCTGGAGCAGTGGACGGACTTAAAAAGTAAAGACAAAGTAGACAGTTATTGGATCAAGATCAACCTGGTGCCAGACCATTGGTTGAGACTGCAGGTAGCCTAGACCAGGCAGTTAACTGGCGTTCTCATTGGTAATCATCTGTCCAGTCAGTTATGCCGTGTTCCCACTCGAAATTGTCCCAACTTGGCAGTTACTCAGGAGGGGAGGTCAAACTTGAAGTGTCTTGAGTCAGAGATGGATGTACCTCGAGCTCGGCTGACTGTGACGGATCAGCTGAACAGTTACCATGACTGGAGAAAGTCCAGTCAAGTAATTGAGTTCCCATCTGCAGTCCGGAACCCTCCCTATACAGGCCATAGCAAACCTGAGAGGAGTAGGCTAGTGAGGGAGGGTCATATATATATATATATATATATATATATATTCATACATACATATTCGCCTTATCCCGCATTAGCGAGGCAGCGTGAAGAACAGGAGAGTGAATCTCAGAGGGAATGTCCTCACTAGGCCCACCTCACCGTTCCTTCTTTTGGAAAATTATAAACGGGAGGAGTGGATTCCCCCCTCTCCCTTTAGTCGCCTTCTACGACACGCAGGGAATACGTGGGAAGTATTCTTTCTCCCCTATCCCCAGGGATATGTATATATATATATATATATATATATATATATATATATATATATATATATATATATATATATAGATATATATATACTTCGAAGGTAGTCATTGTTTCAATGTTAACTTCCTATTTGTACGATCCAAAAGTGCAAAATATAACCCAATAAGCTGCCTTAATGGCAGCTTTTTACCTCTCAGGACGGGTTCAGTTAACCACTCTCCTTTATTACTCTTAATCACATTATAAGTCATTTGGTCATTTGCAGTATTGGTGTTGATGATGCAGATTGTGACACTAAGACCAGCTTTATCAAAGCGTCTCGCTATTAAAGATACCTATTATCTCACACTAAGTTTTGTAGACATATGTTAAGTCTACATTGTGCTCAGACGTAGACCAATCATCCTTAATTCTAGATATCTAAAAATCTCATAAATTCTTCATCTATTGTTTGTCAGTGACCTGAGGCTGAGAAGTACATGTGTAAGGTTAATTGTCTGCATTTTTCTAAATGTGATTCAGTGACTCATCTGTACAAATGGGAAGATTCCGTGAGAGGGAAGGAGTTTGGCTTCAACAGTTCGTCAGGTTATCGTATGAATCTTCTCACCGACCAATGAGTCAGATGATAAAAACTGGTTAAGTCAAAGACGACTCAAGGAAGAGTAATGATCATAAGATTCTACACTCAGCAAAACTGCCATTCACATGTGTGGGTTTGGGTGACCTGTGGCTTTAAAAAGGATAATGAAGGTGGAAAGAATTTTTTTGTGTGTTTTTCAGTCACACAGTCAAGTTTGGTGATGCAAGCGACCTGAAAGTGTAAACAAGTAGTGAAGTTGTAAATGATAACAACGGGATGTCGCAGGGTGACCACTGAAAGTGTAAACAAGCAGTGAAGTTGTAAATGATAAGGACAGGATGTCACAGGGTGACCACTGAAAGTGTAAATAAGTAGTGAAGTTGTAAATTATAAGGACAGGATGTCGCAGGGTGACCACTGAAAGATTCAAGTAGTTTTCCTTGTTAAGGTTTAAACTTATGTACGCAATGTTGGTAATGATGGAGGCATGTTATTAGCAGTGTGGTTGATTATGCAGAGGTGACCTGGTTTTGCGCTTTATTTTTGCTCGAGAACAAAGTTTCTGTTACACACACACACACACACACACACACACACACACACACACACACTGGCTGTTAGTTTGCGAACAAAAGTGTGCTTTTCCGATGTGGACGATCCGTTTTTCTTGTGTGATTGTGGGGCCACCATCTGTACTCTACGGGGGAGGGAGTTCTCTACTTGTGGGGCCACCATCTGTACTGTACGAGGGAGGGAGTGTTTTACTGGTTACCATCTGTACTCTACGGGGGAGGGAGCTTTCTACTTGTGGGGCCCCAATACTCAAACTTTCTCTATAATACGAGTTTTTAGATTTTTGCATCCAGTACACTTTCGCAGTTATATTACTCAGTGTATTCCATTCATCCAGTTGTTGCCAAGCATTTATTGCGAGAGGACGTGTCTGTCATGAGCTCCCAGTTGACCCTAGTGCCTGCTCCAAGCTCTGGTAATACCAGCTGCATGAGGGAGTTTACCAGGCACTTCCTCATCATGGAGCAAGATAAGTTGATAATATATTTATTTTGGAGTGAAAGAAGTCAGGTAGAAATTAGGTAGAATCGTAAAGTTCAGTGGAATTTGGAGGATGACATTGTGGGGAAAGTGATGCGGGTCTGGTTACTGCACAGGCAGTAGATGTGAAGCCGAGGGAAAACGTAGTAGTAACGTTTAGGGTGGGTAAGTTAGCAGACAAGATGGTGTGGCTATGGAAAGTATGGTGGAGGAAAAACTTTTAACCTTCCAGCTTGCTAGGGAGACTTATCAGTCTGCAGTTGCAGATCAGGCCGAGGAGGTACCAACCCATTATGGATTTAGCTTACGAGAGGAGGAAGCAAATGTTGTTCACTGTGTTATTCTGGTTAGGGACTCCTTATATGTGTGTGATCAGCACCGGGAGTTATGGGCACCGGTGTTGACAGAACAGGATATTCCAGGGAAGTTTGATCACGTTGTCTCCAACACTGCCGACGGTACGATTCTTGTCGTCCAGATGAGTGACATAGCATGAAGTGGAGTAGAGGAATTTATAGCGAGGTATAGGGCTACCCTATGCAAGTTTAAAGGCCATAGGAAACCAGTGACACTGATGAGTCCTGCCCACATATATGAATTCCTATACCTTGTGTAGTATCATGGGAATAAAGCACAACCCAGGTTCTATGCAGAGAGGAGGGAAACATTTTGGTATTGAATTATGGAATCATTTTGGTCGAAATAGAAGCCTTTTTTTTCCCCAGAGGTGGTCTCCATTTGGGTGGATCGGGAAAGGCCGCCATGGCAGAGCGATAGACGAGAATATTAGGCTCTTTTTCGATAGAAATAGACCAAGTAATAACTTAGAAGATGGAAATACAGAGAGAGTGAGTCAGAACGATAGGAAACATGGCAAGGGAGGTCAACCAGAAGTCATAGTCAAAGATATTTAGTGTTACAAACAAAGGTTAAGTCACATGGTATAAATGGGATTGTACTTTGATGGTTAGGAAATGGGTTAACTAGCCTTAAACTCATAATAGTGAGTAATGGTGAAACCTCGGAATGGTTAGACGTAACATCTTGTTTTTTGGCGTCATATATACATATATATATATATATATATATATTTTTTTTTTTTTTTTTTTTTTTTCAAACTATTCGCCATTTCCCGCGTTAGCGAGGTAGCGTTAACAACAGAGAACTGGGTCACTGAGGGAATATCCTCACCTGGCCCCCTTCTATGTTCCTTCTTTTGGAAAATTAAAAAAAAATTGAGAGGGGAGGATTTCCAGCCCCCCGCTCCCTCCCCTTTTAGTCGCCTTCTACGACACGCAGGGAATACGTGGGAAGTATTCTTTCTCCCCTATCCCCAGGGATAATATATATATATATATATATATATATATATATATATATATATATATATATATATATATATATATATATATATTGGTATGTTGATCACACTAGTCCGAGATGATAGTTATGAACGTGAAATCGCACTTCAGTAGTTCATGCGACACGACATGTTTCATGGAGACAGTCTACCTCATCAAGCGCCAACAATTCATAGAATTTATTAAATCCCAACACCACCATACAAATTCCACCTCTCCTCTGTCATTGTAGACGGCACACTGGCCTGACCGTTAGAGGGAAAGTGGATGGAGGAGGGAGGATGCATTGTGGTTAAGGTGGGTTGTGTGAGGGGTGGGGGATAGTTGGCATGAATAACAAAGATGTGTGTTCAGCTATTTTTCTTATGACCACAAAAATGCGATCACTAAACACTGTCATGAAAATGATCAATTGTGTACACCTTAACAACCCAGTTACATTGTACCTCTCTTCTGATCATGCTGCCCGTAAAGTCATTCAATGTCTTAATTGCTCATACTAAGAACTTTAATTTGTCCCAAGGCAACTATAAAGCACATCTTATTATTAGTCAAATCATTATGAAGGCTTTATCAAGAAACGACAACGTAAGAAAAATAGTTGAACACATCTCGTTACCCAGGCCAACCCCACTCACCCCCCCCCTTCCAACTACCACAAGGCACGCACCACTTTAACAGTCAGGCCAGCGTGTCGTCGAGAATGGCACAGGGGAGACGGAATTTGGGTGTTGTTGTTGGAATGTTAATAAACTTTATGAATTGTTGGCACCTGATGAGGCGGACTGTCTACGTGAAACATCTCGTGCCGCAGGTAAAAAAGATTTGTCTGAACTGCTCCTGAATTACCATTTCACCATATATATATATATATATATATATATATATATATATATATATATATATATATATATATATATATAATATATAATATATATATATATTTTCTTTTTCTTTCAAACGATTCGCCATCTCCCGCATTAGCGAGGTTGCGTTAAGAACAGAGGACTGGGCCTTTGAGGGAATATCCTCACCTGGTCCTCGTCTCTGTTCCTTCTTTTTGAAAATTAAAAAAAAACAAGAGGGGAGGATTTCCAGCCCCCCGCTCCCTCCCCTTTTAGTCGCCTTCTACGACACGCGGGGAATACGTGGGAAGTATTCTTTCTCCCCTATCCCCAGGGATAATATATATATATATATATATATATATATATATATATATATATATATATATATATATATATATATATATATATATAAATGTCTGTGTGAAGCCGTTCAGTGTTGTACAAACAGTGAAAAGGTCCACAGGTTACATAAAACACTCAGTTCAGTCTTGAGACACTCGGTTTGATGTTAAAACGATACAGCGACAACCAGTACACCAGGACAACCAGTACACCAGGACAACCAGTACACCAGGACAACCAGTACACCAGGACAAGGCACGAGTGGTAGGTAACCTTGACCCTGAGGAGAAGACTGGCCTTGTCCACGACACCCCGCCACTGTCCCTCCCTGGTCGGTGCTCATTGGTCGGCCTTGATGAACGACGGTTCGAGACCAGAGTTGCTTGGTCCGCCACAAACACACACACACACACACACACACACACACACAAATATATATATATATATATATATATATATATATATATATATATATATATATATATATATATATATATATACATATGTAGAGAGAAGAGAGAGAGAGAGAGAGAGAGAGAGAGAGAGAGAGAGAGAGAGAGAGAGAGAGAGAGTAAAGAAATGCTATACGACGTCATAAGATAAACTGTAAATACTGAAGAGGTCATCACACTGTAGTACGTTAGCAGTTGATTAGAAGGGAAACAGACTAATTAGTCTGAGTGATAACGCATCTCCCAACGAGTTGATTTATACACCAAGTGGTGGCCATAATATCCTCGATCTTTCCCTCACCAGCGACGGAAACTTGATTAACTCCTGTGAGGCCAGGCGAGACTCGAGCAAACAGCGACCATAATATAATCAGACAAGTGATGAATATGAGATCTGAAATCAGTGTCGGCAAACTCTTGAGCCCGGATCACAGGCGAACTAAATTTGAGAAAATAAGACAGGATATCATCAGTCCTAACTGGATCAAACTTCTTGATATTGATACAGGAGATGATATGTTGAATATATGTGAAACGTACCTTTTTGATTAGAGTGAAAATGTATCAAGAATTATGAAACAGACACTTATAAGCTCAAAACCGGCCTGGATGACTAAGAGAATGGAGCTAATTGCGCCGAATATACAAGAAATTCAATGGAAAACAATAACAGGCGTGAAGAACCAGAGAAAACAAAGGGAAAGAAGTATTCCAGCAATGTTGAAGAACAACTCCCCAAAGAATCTTTCAAATATGTAAACCAAGAAATAAGAACGTAACAGATACAGCAGAACTGCTGATAACCGAACATGGTAAAGTAACTGATGACGACCAAGAACAAGACTTCATGCGAGACCAATTCTTCAACTCATTCTGTACTGTCGAAACATCACAATGCATACCTCAGCCGACCTAAAAATCTTTAGAGTGTTTGATGAGGAAAAGTTAAAGTTAACGAGAATTAAGGGTTTATGAAGTACTATAATACTTAGACTAGTTAAATCCAAAGAGATCAAGGAGCCATGATAACCTAGTCTCCGGGTATGTGAAAGAGGTTGAGATAGTATGAGGTAATTCCCATAACGAGAATATTCTACAAGTGTCTGACGGTAGTTACTCTTGGACAAGTAACCATCTAAGTGACTTTGTTTGATCGTCTGTATTTTACAGAGCGCATTCATGTGAGAGATCGGCCTGTATTTCAGCACAACTTCCTGGTCTCCATTCCTTCAAGAGAGAGAGATATATATGCCACTTTACCTTCCTCCAGCAACTTCTCGAACAATATTTCAAGAGAGCACATCAAGTACATCTTCGTGACCCTCGAGCACATATATAGAGAAATTTCATCGGGAGTCCGAGTCTTATATAGGGGTCAAGTGCCCTCGAGGATTCTGTTTCTGTCTTTTCTAGAGACTTCAGTTCTTTGGAAGACCTCCCCTCCTCATTCCACCTCATTGGTAGTGGGGCTACGGTGTCTTTCTCTGACATTCATTTCATCACGTCTCCTTTCATCATCCCTTACAGCTCTTCCTCCTACTTCCCTCAACTTGATCAACTGCTCTTCAACTGGCAATCTACTAATGTTGATTTTATGAGGAAAAAATGTTTGCTTTGTAACCTGCTGTGTCTGCGAGCATTTTCTTTATTCCTCCTTCCGTATTCTGGTGTATTCGTTCCTTGACCTCTTATACCTTCCAGGTACTGGTTGGGTGTGGTGCCTCTGATACCGTCTCCACAATATACCCATAAGCTCTTTCGCTTTTTGACATTGTCCGTTGAACCACATCTCTTTGTTATAGCCTTTCTTCTGCATTTGAACCTTAAAGCACGTACGCTCCTATTCTATTACTGTAAATTTCAAAGAAACTTCCACAACAATGAAGTCTTATCATATCTCCTGAACTCTATATCCTGGTTAATGTTCCCAGGGAAAGTTTGTAGTTCTGTGTAGTTTCCACCATTAAGACTGCCTTAGGAGTCGGAAATTATTTATTTCCTTTACGTGCTCGTTTTCCTCAAAATCGAACTTGAGTAGGACATGATCTCTTTCTCGAATTGGTGTGTCATATATGGTATAACCAATTTCCATTCTGCTATGTTTGGCGATATGATTTACAAATGATTTTGTATGTGTGTGTGTGTGTGTGTGTGTGTGTCTGTCTGTCTGTCTGTGAGTAGGCTGAAATTACAACGGGGTGTGTCTAAAATCTTAGTGAGTCCAGTTATATTTCCTTTATCTTTTACATCTTTGTTAAGACACCGTTATCACCAAATGGAACATAATCATTGGGCTGAACGGCATATAAAAAACAAAAAATATATGTGTGTGTTGATATGCCAGCGAATGAGCCTGGAGGAAGTTCAACTGGAACTCGTGTTACAGTAACTCTTGCCATCATAAACGAATAGAGACGAAGTGATTACATGCAAGTACTGGAATGGCGGTGTAGTATTCCCTCTTACTCTGCAGCTCAAGTCGCTAGACTTTATGTGGTTTTAAATGGCAAACATTTTGAGTGCTGTTTCAACCTCTGGTTTACGAATACTTCCTATCTGAAATCCTGTCATTGGCGTCATGCTGTGAAGTCAGTTTCCTGATGGCTTATTGGCTGTTGTTATCTGTGAACAGGAGTTTCCGTCTGATTTGTTCACCAAGTGATACTGACTTGTGCATCCTCATCTTTCTTTCCTTATCCTGGACGAAATTCTAAATTTCTAGCAAGGAATTTCACGTGAACTCTATCCTCACACAGCACGGGACTGCTTGCTATCGTTGGCCTAGCACCTCGAAGCCTCATCCTCCGGGAGAAGTCTCTTGCTGCCTCATTCTGCATCGCTCCCACTAGAAGTAACCATCTGATGGACCGAGCTTCATCTGACACTTCACCAAGCTTGACGAGGAAAGAATAGTTGGGAAAAGTGTGGAAGAGTAAGGAGGAGACGGGTGAGAGGGTGAAGGATGCTTGTGTGAAGGCTGGCTCGCAAAAAATAGTTGCCTGCCTCACATCAGATGATCTTTCCGTGATGAGTTTCGTGGCGATGTCTGCTCATGTTAGGTCCTAGGGGCCGTCTCGGGTGCCTGACGGTAGGTGCTGCAGACCACTTAGGAGACCTGACAGTAGGAGCTGCAGACCTCTTGGAAGGCCTGATAGTAGGAGCTGCAGACATCTTAGGAAACCTGATAGTAGGTGTTGCAGACCACGTAGGAGACCTGACAATAGGAGCAGCAGACCTCTTGAGAGACCTGGCAGTAGGTGCTGCAGACCTCTTGAGAGACCTGTCTGTAGGTGTATGGCGTCACCTGGAAGCCCATGACAGAAGGTGTAGGTATCCGTCTTGAGAGACTGGACAGGAAGTGATGGAGGCCACATGGGAGACTTGGCAAGAATTGCTGGAAGCCACGTGGGAGACGTGACAAGGAAGTGTTAGAAGGGGTACTGCAAGGCGCTTGGGAAATTTAAAGATGCTGAGTCCTTCGGAAACATTGATGAGGCGCAGGTGGCCTTCTGTGAGGCTTTAGTCTGCCTCAAGTGAACAGGAAGGAAATATCGTATAATCCTTCCACATGAGGAGTAATATTGATGTGGTAGGTGACGAGGCTGGAGGTCAGACTTTATCCTTATGACTGACTTTTATATATTCTTAAAAAGAATGTGAAGGGATGTTTGTCATATTCACATTTACTCAATATTTCTCGTTCTTCCGATGAAATTTCCTGCGGACATTTTAGTTTTGAAAGCCATTACGTCACCTTGTTTCCCGTCCGGCGGGTTGCCGGCGGGAGTGAAGGTTGGGAAAGAGCCATTGGTTTGCTGTCGTTTTCTTTTACTGCTTTAAAAGGAATATTTAAAAGGAATATTTCTGTCAGTAATTTTACGGGCGGACCATGGGGTCTCTGTGGTCTCCGTATATTTGTAACTGTGTAACATTTCCCCCCCCCCCCCCTCTCTCTCTCTCTCTCTCTCTCTCTCTCTCTCTCTCTCTCTCTCTCTCTCTCTCGACTTTGCAGACCCATGGCTGGACTTCATAGCAGTGAGGAGATTACACAACAGAGTCGGTATTTACCATAGCGAGAAAGCGTCTGAACTAGTGACTGAAGCACCAGCCAACTTGCATTCCATCTGCACGGTACAATGTTCTTCATGAGGAACTGAGAGTGGTCGGTCAGATGACGACTACACGCCAAACTTAGGATTAGTCACGGTAGCTCAGTTCATATGGATAGCATCAGGTCAGGTCAGGTCAGGTCAGGTCAGGTCATATTACATATGAAGCAGCTGAGGTCAGATGAAGCCTGATTCCTCGGGCACCAACCACTGACCTCCCGGTGTTGGATGTACGGGTGGGGCACGCCAGCTGCTTACCAAAACATTAATCTAAACTCGTTCGAAAATCACACGAAGAATTGAATGGCGTTTATATGAAACCGCTTCGAGTGAATCAGACGACTCCCGCAGAGGAACACTTGTCGTCTGACTGACTACGTCACTTGGAAACAGATGAAGACGTGGCCGGAACTCGGGCCTTTTCTACATTAAGACCAACCTTCATGTTGAAGACAGTGATCCTTTGCGGTGCCGAACGCATTATCCTCGATCTCCAAGCGTCCAGGTGAGACATATATGGCACACGTTGTTCAGATAGACACTCGTGTGGTGCAAGTGGCTGGTCTCAAGACCACGCCGTCGTGGCTGCGTGATGACAACATCGAGAGCAACGTATGACCGCTAACACAGGTGTCCCGAGGTCTGTAGCCACGTCGCTGCTGTAGGTGGTCCGGACACAACTCTCATGGTGTGATATAAGTCCTCGTCCTCTTGATGTGAACTGTGCCATTAATGTTGTAAACCTCCGTATCGGGATTGGTCGTCCGCAGCCTTGAGGCCCCAGGATTCTCGACCGTAGATACGATTTGGTGCGTTGTCTTACAGCGCGTACGGGTTCCAGCAGCCGACCGTTGCCAGCCAGACTACTATACGGGGTACTTACCGGCTATACCACAAGATCGTGTGTCTCAACTGGTCTGTTTTCGTTGTAGTAATAACGGACACTTCGCCAGTACCTACCACATGAGCCAGTGTGGTAGGTCTGCATGTTATAAATGCCAAGAGAAAGGTCACGGAGGAGGATTGGTTAGGCCGGCGTGTTGATTGGATTCTCTGGTGGGAAGCGTTGACCAGTTGCTCTACTTTGCTCCCTCGATTGGTTGCGTTGAGTTTCTGTATTCACTTGTTCTGTTGACTGGCCGCGTTGATTGAATGAATTCACCGCCTCCGTTGACTGGTTGCTCTGTCCAGACTGC
The DNA here is from genome assembly GCF_036320965.1 of Panulirus ornatus. NCBI lineage: Eukaryota > Metazoa > Arthropoda > Malacostraca > Decapoda > Palinuridae > Panulirus > Panulirus ornatus. The sequence continues at coordinate 52,309,788 of NC_092242.1, forward strand.
GAAGGTTTGATTACAATGATTGCCTGCTTTCCCGCGAGAGAATATTCCGCACATATTGTGAACCCGAATGGAAATTGGAGCCAAAAAGTTGATGGACCCCTCATCAAAAGAATATAAATCTTACCGCGGCGGAAAATTAAATTCTACCAAAGAATTTAGTCATTTTCCATATATTTTGCAGGGAGCGGTTTGTTGTTGTTGGATGCACGATGCTAATTTGTTTCCTGAGGAATGGATTGATTCCTTCTCTCTCTCTCTCTCTTCTCTCTCTCTCTCTCTCTCTCTCTCTCTCTCTCTCTCTCTCTCTCTCTCTCTCTCTCAGATTCTGAATCATCAAGCGAAGGTCAGTCTACCGTTGAGAACTTTTGCTTCACTATCGAAAACAAAATTATTATTGTATGTTTAACAAAAGGATTGTAAAACAAATCACCTGTCCCAAGAATTTTTTTAGAATCTTAGGAAGTGTAAAAAGAAAGATTGTACGTCATCTTTCGTTAATATATAAAGAATTATTGGAGCGAAATTATGTCCCGAGTGACTGGAACGCAGCCAGTTCAACGTCAGTGTCGACTATGATTGAGAGAAAGTAGCCACACAGTCATAGCCTGAGATGTGTAGGCAAACCTCTTATGTCCATTATTAGAGAAAGATCGTTAATAGCTTTTAGACTGCAATGTAATAAGTGATATGCAGCATGGGTGTAACACAAGTATATCCTGCCGAACTGGTATGTAAAGGTTTAGGCTGTTTTTTTCCATGGTTCCATCCGCTGCCAGATCCACTCCCAGATATCTAAAACACTTCACTTCCTCCAATTTTTCTCCATTCAAACTTACCTCCCAATTGACTTGACCCTCAAGCCTGCTGTACCTAATAACATTGCTCTTATTCACATTTACTCTCAACTTTCTTCTTTCACACACTTTACTAAACTCAGTCACCAGCTTCTGCAGTTTCTCACCCATATCAGCCACCGAGCTCTCTCATCCACAACAGACTTGATACTTGCCCCTCTTTCCAAAACTCTTGCATTCACCTCCCTAACAACCCCATCCATAAACAAATTAAACAACCATGGAGACATCACGCAACCCTGCCACAAACCTACATTCACTGAGAACCAATCACTTTCATCTCTTCCTACTCGTACATATGCCTTACATTCTCGATAAAAACTTTTCACTGCTTCTAACAACTTGCTTCCCACACCATATATTCTTAATACGTTCCACAGAGCATCTATCATATGCCTTCTCCAGATCCATAAATGCTACATACAAATCCATTTGCTTTTCTAAGTATTTCTCATATACATTCTTCAAAGCAAACACCTGATCCACACATCCTCCACCACTTCTGAAACCACACTGCTTTTCCCCAATCTGAAGCTCTGTCCATGCCTTCACCCTCTCAATCAATACCCTCCCATTAGCCCCCTTCACTGATGTTCCCATTTGTTCACTTGTCTTACGCTACAAAACTTATGGACTTCTTTCGCAATAAATCATATCATGTAAGGCCACAGGAGTTGGTTCTATTCATAAAATGCAGATTAAGGAGACGGTCAGTAGAGTGATACAAGACAATCAAAGGGTGTGTTGATGTAGACAATACTCTATTTACTAAGAGCCTAAAGATTGCTGTGGGATGAAGCTTTAAGAAAGAATATTATATCTTGATGCAGCTAAAGATACATATCTTTATATACATCATCATGAACGAATGAATCCACCCCCACAATCAAAACATCCTATATTCCAATCGACAAATACCTTGAAGACCAAGGCATATCTGAACTTCAGTCCCACAACGTTGGGTCATTCCTTCCCATTAAATACCATCCATACTCCTCTCTTTTCTCTTTCACTAGCAACTTTACTTCGTCATCCAACCAGTCACTACTTTTTCTTATCTGTCCACCTGCCATCCTCTGCATGCAATACACTTCTCTCTCACATGCCAGCACTGCTTCCCTAAATACCTCTCATTCCTCACCCATTGTTGTATCCTCGTTTTCTCTGACCTATTGCCATTCTGCACTCATTCTCTCCTGGTATTTCTTCACACGTCTCTTTTTGTAGGCTCACTTTCACCACTCTCTTCTCATGACATTTCCTCTTTTCCGAAAACCTGCCCATCGTGGTATATTCTCATCCAAAAGTTTCTCTCCTGTCCGCTTATCGATTAGTAAGTAACCCAACAATGCCCGCGTACCATATTTCCTACTTACCCACCCATACTTGGGTATATCCCACTTTTTAAACAAGGTATTCCCACTCGGCAGTCTTTTTCAGCACAAAACTCCACAAACTCCTCACTATTTCCATTCATCTTACTGAATACACCTTCCCTGCCACCCGTCATACCCTCAGCTGCCATATTACCCACTTTCGCTTGTAAATCACCCATCACTAATACCCGGTCTCTCGTATCAAAACTGCTGACACATACGCTCAGCTGCTCCCAAAACACTTGCCTCTTATGGTCTGTCTTCTCACAAACACTAGGAATCATCCAGCTCTCGCAATCCACTTTCATTTTTTGCCTATATCAGTCTGGAGCTCTCTTTCTTACTCTGTCTCTCACACTCCCATAACTCCTGCCTCTGCGGAAGTGCTTCCCATTCCTTAGCTTTGCCTTCACACGAACCCCTGACTTTACGCCTACGAGAATCCCAGACCGTTATTCCTATGTACCCTCGAACTTTGTTTTAATCTGTACATATCTCTCCTTTTGTTCCATTTTTTAGAAATTAAAATATATGGGGGGAAAGGTCACTAGCCCCCTTCTAACTCCCCTCTTAGTCGCCATCTGCGACACGCAGGAAATGTGTGTGTTGATGTCTTTTCCCTCCATCCCCTGGTATAAGGGAGAAAGTGTAAAGAAGAACTGGGAGGATTGTATGAAAGAATTTTGAAGGTACGGGGCCTGAACATGCGGGAGGGTATGAGGCGTGCAAGAAATAGGGCGATACGTTTTACATGGGACGATGTGCTGTCGATGGTCTGAACCAGGTAATATGAAGTGGTCGGGATGAACCAGCGGGAAGGTCTGTGGAACCTGGTTGTGGATAGAGAGCTCTGGTTTCTGTGCAGTATGCACGGTAGTCATGGCGCTACCTCGCTAACGCGGGAAATGGCAAGCATGTATTAAAGAAATTGTCAATATTCAATCGCTTCACCGTGCTCCGCTTGCATGTTCTTAACGCTTTAAAAGATGATTCATCTTCAGAGAGGTTGTATGCCTCGGAGTGGACGAAAAGAAGTACATTAGCGTCGAGGAACTTCTGACGGTAAAGAAACCATCGTTTCCCTGTTACTGAATATAACGCAGCGTGGAAGCTGCTATGATACCCGTTCCTAGTTTCTGAAGGAGATGTGGCGATTCCACGGTCGATGTACCATTTAAGTTGTCCAAGGAAACCTCAACAGAGTCCATGCTGGATATCATATGTTAATGTAAAAAAGATATAATCGCCATTAGGGAAAAGTTTTCTTTCTTTCAAAATAGACTTTCACTTTCATATATATATATATATATATATATATATATATATATATATATATATATATATATATATATATATATATATATGCATTTTCTTTGTTTCTTTTTATATACTATTCGCCTTTTCCCGCGTTAGCGAGGTAGCGTTAAGAATAGAGGACTGAGCCTTGGCCCGCTTTTCTGTTCCTCCTTTTGGAAAATTAAAGAGAGGGGAGGATTTCCAGC